>NC_087383.1:7104638-7363180 GCF_963675165.1 Halichondria panicea
ATTTTGTCAAAGAGCTGACACCTGTACCCAGAAGCTTTGTTTACTTGAGTTTACAAGATACGCCCTTTTTTAGCTTGATCTGATGTTATTTTTTTTATTAATGATCTTTACCTACACACCCAATATTTGCATAAAATGCATGAATATATAGCAGTAAATTTGTTGGTCTCACCAAGAGAGTGTTATACATATTTACGGTATATAGTGACCAAAATAGTCACCATTAGTCACCATGATTATAATTATCAAGAAATGCAATGAACAAACATGCATGAAAGAAATGGAAATAATGGTTGTGGTATATACGTAGGTCACTAGTAAGCTAATAAATTAAAGTTAGTACACTCTTGATCGAAGTCAAGCAGATTGTGTTCTTGTGTGTACATCTCATACAGTTGAAGGTGTAGCTTCACCAGGAGGACACTAGTCTACCTTGTGCCTGTGGGTGTGGTATGTGTGGGTGGGGTGTGGGTGTGTGTGTGTGTGTGTGTGTGTGGGTATGGGTGTGTGGGTGGGGTGTGGGTGTGTGTGTGTGTGGGTGTGTGTGTGACTAGGATTTTAGCTGTATATAATAGTACAATGTGGGTATAGCTACGTATACTAAAATCAATCATTGATTCCTCCATCAAAAGGCACATACATTCTTTAGCATGAAATTAGACGATTACCGTACGTATAATTATAGTGGGAAATGATTGTTGAAATGTAACTAGCTAAAAAAAAAGGTCAACTGTTACTTCAATACCCTATAGCTGTTAGTATGTAAAATTGCCAGCTATGGACCCCAACTAGTACCTGCATGAATGCAGGGGGGATATCCCCCCTGTATGACACTCTCTATATCCTTGCTCTTTCTTCAAAAAAATATAAAATTTAGGCCCAAAAGCTCTAAACATACTCATGACCTCTGACCTCAGTATTTCAGATTACAGAGGTCATGCCCATGTAACTATGTACTGACCTCTTAATGATGCCATGACCCGGCAGTCTCAGGTCATTGTGAACAATCCCCTGACAGTGCAGGTAACAGAGAGCCTGCTGCAGTGACTGTGAGTCCGTGCTGTGAGGTGTGTGGGGGTGTGTGTGGAGTGGGTGGGGTGAAGTGTGTTGGTTGTGTAGAGTGGGTGTATTGTGTGGGGTGTGTGGGTGTGTGGGTGTAGTGTGTGGGGTGTGTGGAGGGGACACATGCATGCACACATGAAGCTAAGAGGTCAGCAGGTCCACTGCTCACACCAACAAACACATTGCAGCCACCACACACACTATCACCTACACCAGGGAATACTATATAATTATATACAGTGGAGCATCAGAACCAAATTCTTGAATGACTTAAATTTGCATAATAATTGCTGCTATGATGCAATATTGGGGCAGCTGCATGTTACACTACTATTAGGATAGCTGTGGTAAGCCAGAACCTTCCAAGTCTCCACAACCTTGTAAGGATTCACTCCAAGGTCACCTGAAGCCATAGGGACACAGATCACTACAGGTTAGCTATCAAAAATGTGCTTGTATTTTTAAGTGAAAATTGCATTCAATATTAAAATTCAAAGTGAAGATACAACACAACAAACACAATAAAAAACAGGACAACAATGACTAAGAGGCTTTCGTATACTAGAGAGGAGGTACTGCAGGATCTCCTGGATAGCAGTGACCATGATTCTGAGTCAACAAGCTATCATTGGGAACTGTACAAAGAAGTGCCTCTTATGCACACACACAGAGAAAGCTAAAAGCCAAACAGAATTGAATTGTAACAGGTGCATAGTGATTAGGATCAAATTGACCTAATTTCATAAGGGACATTAATTTCATAAAGGAATTGTAGCCTTGGGAGTGCCTAAACATTAGCATTGAGAACACATAATAACACTACAAAAAGTGTCTGTTATGCACACACAGAAAGCCAAACAGAATTTAAATTGCAACAGGGAACAAAATAAATAATTTGTGGCCTCTGGGAATTCTAAATACATTATCACTGGGAATACATTGGGAACAAAAAAGCATAAAGAATTGGAGGGTGCCTACTACAGACATTACATTGCAAGTAAAAACAATTATCTCACAGAAGCCTAAAAGTACAACCACAAATTGAAGTCACCTTTGGCATGCCTAAAACATGACCCTATAAAAAGGTTATAGTTGCACCATAATAACACACAACCAATGTCCTATGCCAGTGGCACAACACATGACAATAATAGAGAGAATCTGTACAGACTTTCCCCAGGTTATCAACAATCATTGAGAATAATACAAAAGCATGGATTTGCAGGCCTAATACATTGGCATTGGGAACAGACAATGTAAAAATAATTATCTCACAGAAGCCAAAAAGTACAACCACAATTGAAGTGACCTTTGGAATGACTAAAACATGACAATTATAACTTTACACAAGTAAGAGGTAATAATGAGTTGCACACCATTATAATAACACAATGTTATTATAATAACAATGTTATTATAATACACAATGTTATTATAATAACACAATGTCCTATTGTGGCACAACACAGTACACACAAGTTATAATTGGTTACTACACAACAATTGTAAATTTGCCTAAGCCACACACACACACACACACACACACACACACACACACACACACACTGCCTAAGCCACACACACACACACACACACAACACACACACACACACACACACACACACACACACACACACACACACACACACACACACACACACACACACACACACACACACACACACACACCCACACACACACACACACACACACACACACACACACACACACACACACACACACACACACACACACACACACACACACCTGAAACAGTTCCCCCTGCCCTTGGACTCCCACCCTTCAAGACCATTCTCGAGAGGCAATCTGTAGGCCCAGCTGTATCCATCTCAAGTTCTCCCTTAGACATATTCCAGCATTTCTTTACCACTGAAATAATGGATAACATAGTAGCCGAGACAAATTGATACGCTAGGCAAATGATGACCCCACTACAACATGATAAATGGACCCCACTCACGACTGCTGAGCTAAAGGCTTACATGGGATTCTGCATTTTCATGGGGATCGTGAAACTCCCATCGATTGAAAATGATTGGAGGAGAGACGTGCAATTCTACTACTCACCAATTGCATCGAAGATCTCACGCGATCGCTTTAGGGACATCCGACGATACCTCCATTTCACGGACAACACCACTCTCCCGACTCCAGGCACCCCAGGTAGCGATCGTTTGGCCAAAGTACGCCCCCTCTTCAATAAGATCAACGAGCGTTGTTCTGCTGCATACAACTTAGGCCGTGAAGTTGCAGTAGACGAGGCAATGATAAAGTTTCAGGGTAGATCTGCACTGAAACAGTACCTCCCAAATAAACCTGTGAAGAGAGGAATCAAGGTTTGGGTCCTAGCAGACGGGTACTTCCACATGCTACAGTGTATACAGGGAGAGAAGCCACACCAGAGAAGCAACTGGGAGCACGAGTTGTGAAAGACCTCACAGCCTCGTTGAAGCACAAGCACCACCACGTCTATTTTGACAACTTTTTCACGTCTGTCAAACTGTTAGAAGACTTGGAGAAGGATGGCATTTATACTTGTGGTACAGCTCGCGCTGACCGCAGAGGCTTCTCCAAGGCTCTCAAGCAGCCAAAGCTGACAGAAAGTAATAAGCATAATTATTATTTACCTTTTCAGGGGGGAATACATGACTCTCCAGAAAGAAAAAGGTGACGGTCTCAGCGACAATAGGGTTGTCCGTGTGATCTCCACAGCCTCTGACGCCACTTCGGTCATCTCTGTACAACGTACAGTCAAGACAGGCGAAAAAATCTCCGTCCCGTGCTCACAGAGCATCGAGGACTATAATCGCTTCATGGGGGGTGTCGACAGAGGGGATCAGCTCAGAGGGTACTACAGATGCCCTACAAAAGTCCATAAGTTTTATATGTACATTTACTTCATCCTAAAGGATATTTGCATTACGAACAGCTACATATTATATCGACAGTATTCACCCACCAACGCACTGAAAACCCTCCTCTCATTTCGTCACGAGTTGGCCAAGAAGCTAATTGGCGACTACTGCTCCAAAAAAAGCAAGACACCCTTGAAATCGCTAGGAATAGCTCACTTCCCTCTTCACCACCAGGATGTACGCAGAGGTCGTTGCCATCTGTGTTATCAGAAAAACAAAAGGAAGGACACAGCATGGTTTTGCCTACAGTGCGAGAAGTGGTTTTGCCACACTGGCAATCCCTCATCTGACTGTTTTGGCATAAGAACATGTAACTAGTTGTATAAAGCGTCAACTCCTATGAGTTTTTATCCTGCCTGTTGAACATGAGTAGAAATACTTAGTACTGACTGTAACACGTAACCAGTGTACATTTACTACTTTACAAGCTATCTATATGTAGAGTAAGCGTACTAGCAGTTTAATACACAGCCACAAAGCTTACCTATGAAGTGCTGTGGCCTTGGCTGGTCCGTTCCAAACCAGGAGATCCCGACAGAGAATGCTAGGCAGTTGCCTAAAAGTTAGTTGCATCTTTCTTTGCCAGAGGCGAATGCTGAACAAAAAGAAATTGAATATCTAAGAGTGTAGACTACACTCTAAAAAAGGGTCTGTAAACTTATTTAGCTACTACTAAACTATACTCTCCACACTCTGAGGCATCTAAGTAGGTATCTAAGTATAGTACATTAGCTAAGAAGGCTTATAAAGGCTTCACTAGCTACAAGTACGATCGTTTTACGCACAAAAAGCTTACCTCTGAATTAATCCTTCGCTGTGGCATTGGCTGGTAGACTGTTCCATTGGAAACCAGGAGATCCTGACGAGTAACTGCTGTAGACTAGTTTGCTAGGAAGTTACCTAAAGAACACGGTTATAGTTTCGAAGTTATGCATCTTTCTTTGCCAGAGGCGAATGCTGAACAAAAAGATAAAATGAATATCTAACTACACTCTAAAAAAGGGTCTGTAAACTTATTTAGCTACTACTAAACTATACTCTCCACACTCTGAGGCATCTAAGTAGGTATCTAAGCATAGTATATCAGCTAAGAAGGCTTATAAACGCTGCACAAGCTACAAGTACGATCGTTATACGCACAAAATCTTACCTCTAAAAGGATCCTTCGCTGTGGCCTTAGCTGGTTGACAATTCCGTTGGAGTCCAGGAGATCCTGATAGAGTAGCAAAGTTGCCCAAAGAAAACTGCTACGGTTTCGAAGCTACGCACCTTTTTTTGCTAAGGGCTGAAAACTGGAAGTATACTTGTAAAAATGGTTCCGCGGTGGGCGGTACTACGTATGAAATCATAACCGCGGCTATTCGGATAAAGCCTCCATACACACAACAAGTTATTAGTTTTAAGAGTGACAGACTTTTAATGCTCAAATAAAAGCGAGTAAAGCTAAGAAACTTGACCTTACACACTGACCTTAGAGCTACACGCGACCTTTATTAGACTATGTATGGAAACAGAGAGCAGGGTGTCATACAGGGGGGGGAAGGGGGATATCCCCCCTAGCTCCAATTTTCCCCCCCTTTCAATGATGACTGAGTGTCCATAGCTGGGTATTGAAATAACAGTTGACCTTTTTTTAACAACATTTTCTGGTTACTTTTCTTATTTCCCTGTATGACACCCTGGAGAGATATACTGTGAGACTTTTTATACAAATTCATGACTTGAAAAAAGTTGTTCTAGGAAGTATTGAATGCAGTGTACTGATGATTGTGTGTCACCATAGCAACAGAGAGAGGGTTATATAGTGACAGGGCTCACCAAGGAGACAGGTTTGACAGACGTTCTTGAGTTGGGCACATGATTGGCAGACCTCTGTTCTCTTGTAGCGCATCTTAGCACCAGGACACCATCGGAACACAGTGTAGGGCCGGGCACAGATCTGAGGGGACACTCTGGGTAACAATGACCTCATTACAATTACCCGAAAAAGAAAATAAGAACCTACCAATCGAGGGCAAGTTGGTGACGCCCCAACTTGATTGTGTGCTTGACAGCAGTACTGTGTATAATTATAATTATGAAACCCTGCCCAATAGTTACACCTAACAAAATCAATTCTCTTTATCAGAGTACATCTAAATCAGCAGAGTTGTGTACCCACCTTTCTTGATGATGACTAGATTGAGCACACTCAAGTTACTGTCCACTATGCAGCCTCACTGACTTGCGTTTCCTCTCTCCAGTGCGTCTGGGTCTGTAACAACTGTGCCCCTTCTTGAGGAGGAGCTTTAACACGGCCATTAGTGAGGACACCTTGCTTCATGGGGAAGCCCTGCTTGTCATTGCCACTGCTGATACAAACCACAACCACATAGCCCTGTGTGTGTGTGTGTGTGTGTGTGTGTGTGTGTGTGTACAATCTTACAGAGCTGGAATATATAAAAAAACGGATTAGACCTCATAACATGCCCAAAGGTAGGGAGATGATCATGTGATTGGTCTAATCCCCACCTATCCCTGTTAGGGGGGCATTAGTTTGACAAGTGCATTCAGTATGTACTACTGAGATAATTGTTTACCTCTCCACTGTTGTCTGAAGTCCACAGGACGACCTTTGAACCTCCTGGTATTTGCGACAACCACATTGCCCGAGCCTTTGTCCTCCAGCCCCTCCCATAACACACCAACAGTTTACACTTCGTTCGAGGCGTTTCTTTCTTGTCATTCCTTAGCTCGTCTAGTCTGGGCATTTGAAATGCTGAGCTGGGTATCTGCTCCATAGTGTGTTCCTCAGTACGGCTATACCCACACCACCTCACTCTTGCCCCGCTATACTCTACCCTCACTGAGTGTTCAGGAGTTTCTTTACCTTGCCATCGATGTGGTCCCTGATGGTCCATTTGTCCATGTGGGTGAGACCCTGAGATGGTTATGGTCGTCATACAGATTACTAACAAAACATGAAGAAAGTTGTTCCAAAGTTTTGATGATTGTTACCACACACACTCGCAGAATTGCGATCGTTTGGCTATCCCTATAGGAGCTTCTGCAAGGCTCGGGAATTGTGGGATACTCCAGTAAATAGCTAGTGGCAGTAGATAATGTGGCAACGAGCATCGCAGCGAGTACAAGTGAGTGGTTAGTCATGATCGACAAGGAACTATTCAGTGGAGCTACTCGTTTGATCAGCAGTACTTCTATAGTAAAACACGTCTCCATGCAAGGTACACGCGTACGCAAAGTGGGCTGTCCAGCACACATTCTGTATACATGAGTTATTACCTTCCATCATTTGGTGTTTCCATTGAACCCAGCAACCATTCACTCGGATCTAAGAAACAAAGGCAACAAAGTTTGCAGCTCTAAAGCAAGTACTCTTGGGAAAGAAAGTGGAGACAATAATTAAAATGTAGTAACATAATTATTATACTGTTCAAGAGATTATCACAGGCACTAAGACAGGTATGTCGTCACTTTTCAAACATGAATAATTAATTTCCTTATACATTTGTAGGCTAAGGAGAATTACTGGAAGAAAACGCTCCTGAGTCCATCTAATCTCAGCCACAAAGCAGTAAATTCTTTGTTTCACTATTACACGCTTTATATAATGAATGTACATATACCTGCATGTAAATGCATGAGATATAAATGATTGATTATGACAAACAGGGAGAAAGAGGTACAACGAATACTCTGAGAAGATTGTCTTGGTTACAAGATGCCTGCATTGTGCCGGTGAGTATCAATGATTAAGTTGCGTATTAACTGTTTAAACGCAGTTTCTATAATTATAATTATAATTATGTTGACAGCATTGTTTCTTGCGTATACTGCCCCCAACAGCATGACTGTATTTGCATGTTTGACACAAACCACAATCTTCTTTTACATTCAGAGCATTCGTTGCACCTCTTTTTCTCCTCTTTTCTCCCTGTTTGCATAATCAAACAATTTAGAAAGTACGTATGTACATTCATAAAATGTGTAGTGAAACAAATCTGCGTTGTGGATGAGACTAGATGAAGCGTTTTATTCCAGTAATTTTTCCTAGCCTACAAAATGTATCAAAGAATGCATGTATCAAGTATTATGTTTGAAATGTGACGACATAATACCTGCATGTCTTAGTGCCTTATCATGTCTCCGAGAGTATCGTATGTTACTACATTTTGTTGTCTCCACTTCTCTGTTAAGAATACGTTAGAGCTGCAATTTTTGTTGCCTTTGTTTTCTAGATCCGAGTGAATGGTTGCTGGGTTCAATGGAAACAGCAAATGATGGAAGGTATCAACTCATATACATGAATGTGTGCTGGACAGCCCACTTTGTGTGTACGCGTGTATCTTAGAGACGTGTTCGACTAGATGTTGAAGTAAAGTACCGTGCTGACCAAACTACTGACATGGCACCGCAATGCTGCTTTCGAATGCTCGAAACAATAATGGAATGCTATCAAACATTATTTAATTGCCCTGAATGGTTACCTACAAATTAATCATGTTCAATATTTGTAATAACAATTTTAATGTTATTTTGGTAACAATGGGTGATCTGTTTTCGTCGTCCACCTGCACCTGTTTCTATACCTTGCTCCTGGAGTCCTGGTACCATATTAGTCTATTTTTCTCCAATAGAGCCTATTTAATTTTGTTAAACTGGGAAAAATTCGACCTATATAAGAGGGAAGGCTTTGAACAGCTAGCTAGCTGAAGCTATCCTGGGTATTTCCAATGGTTTTGTGAGTTACTATTAGTCACACAGCCTGTGTCACAGAACTATAATATATATCCAGCTGGAGCTAAGGCAAGCTTTTAACTGTCTATGACTAGACTCTCAACAGCTTGCAGCAACACAAAATGAGCGGGCAGGCTGGGGCAAGCCACTTCATATAATACTGGGAAGCTACAATCCTATTTCAGACGTCTCTGAATAACCAGTAATAAGTAATTATTTAGTGAACATCTTGAGAACTCAATATAAAAAACTTGCCTCACTCAGCAATGTTGGGCTCACGTGATGTTGTGTGGCTTTAATGTACAAGAATATTACGTGACAGTAACTTCCGCTTTAGACATCGAGTTGCAGGAACTCTGCAAAGGTCTGTAGCACCCCTTTCTCCAAAATCCTGGCTACGCCCCTGAGAGACACTTTCTCCGGTCCATGTAGTCACACACATTTTGCTATGACCTTGTATAACCTGTTGTAGGGTTCATTGGACCTTTTTGGTAACTATAAATTCCTTCGTTTCTCTATGAGGCCACTGTTAGTTGCATTTGTTTCAGATGAGAATACTAGCTCGACCCCGATGAGGGAGGGAGGGAGGCCTTCATTACTCATTATCCCACTATTATATTTTGATGACGTTATATCCTGTTTTTTTAACTGACGACAATACACAAAAAGACGGAATATGAAAAAAAAATGGTTTAATTTTTTACGCACTGGCTTTTTGGTGCACAATGCAACTTGCAACATGGCACATGGTAAAATAATGCAATGTCAGCCAAAAAAAGGACTTTGACCTCAAATAATGGCTGACTTAATTGAGGAGGTGAGCAAAACGAGGAGGGAGGTTGATCTGAAACAAGTATGCATGCAACTAACAGTGGCCTAAACATGATTATTACAGTCACAATGATGAGAGCCTTCATGTCTTCTTATACGTAGTGTCGGACAGTTTGGAGCTTTTTTAAGAGGCAGTTGATTGATCTTCAGTGAGTATGATGCTAGACTTTCTGCAACTGCTTTTATACACGGTCATTAATAAAAGGGATCTCCCTGCATGCACAGACAAATCTATAAAGACATGCACCTTAATATCAGCAGCCCTTGAGGCTCCTGAAGAACGAGGAAAAGAGTCCATACGTGTGTACCTCCCATGCAGACACTATAATTTGTTTCATCTTCTATAATGAAGTGCATCAGTTGGTTAACCCATGCAGCCATCTACATCTATAAGTCGAGACCAGGCCGATTTTAATCGGCATGGTCTCGAGGCTATACTATAAGCCATGCACCATCACAAATACACTGAGGTGCCTTTTCTTACTACAGTAGAACCTCGATTATCCGGACACCTTGGTTCCAGAAGCAGGCCGGATAAGTGAATATGCCGGATAATAATTGAATAGATAAACCACGCCTTGATCCACCCACGCATGGTTGTCTACGCATGCGCAGAAGATAAGCAGGCATGTCTCCACGGTAACACCTGCAACGCGCATGCGTGTTTGAGGGGCGCCCTCAAACACGCCCATTTTCTGATCTGATAACAAGAAAACTGCCAAGCCGGATAATCGAGGTTCCGGATAATCGAGGGCTGGATAATCGAGGTTCTACTGTACTCAACATCCAGGTAATCTAATTCTTCATTATAGTGATAGCTTCCAAGTAACCTGCTTCCAATAATTTCACGTCAAGCTTTGTTGGGGAACTCGGAGAGATCATCTTTGTCGTGAATTCTTGTCGAATAGATAAATATTTTGGTCACATTTTTGCTTATGTAATTAAATAGCTGGACCAGATTATGGTGCTGTTATAACACTTGTAGAGTGTACTCTATAATAATTTTCTTGCCCATTGCTATGTGGTTGCTAAGGTATACAATGGTTTATAACTGTGATACAGAACCTGCTATTACATAGGAATGATTGGGAATCATATACAGATCCCTGTGGTTAGGGAAAATGTTAATACAGATGTACAATGGATGTTTTTCACGTGTTTAAATAATATTTAACATGATTGTGTGATAAGGAAAATAAACAAAGAAAATTATTAAGCATGACTTAAGCATGGGGGAGGAGCTGGATGTATGGAAGTGCTGGGATTCTAGCTTTGACTTCTTCCTAAAGTTCCTTTCGCTTTGTTCAAGAGTAGTATAGGAGCCGCTCGTTTGCTGCAAATTATAGCTTATAGGTGTCTTCCCTTTCGCTTTGTGAGAGTAGTACGAGCCGCTCGTTTCTTGGGAAGTGTGCTGGGCTTGTTTGCTGCAAAACTGGGGAAGGAGCTGGATGTTTCCTTTTTGTGGGTGGAGCTTCTTGGGGTTTATTCCACGCATGTGTCGAAGCAGCCCACACAGTAGCTGGTAAAGGGTTTTTGGAGGATAAGGTTTTCCTTTGTTATTTCGGGTTTCCAGTACATAAAAAGACAACCAACGGTCCAATTGTTTGGCAGTGCCAGATGTTAGGAGCGCTTCAGGTACTGGAACAGTTGGAAAACGCAAATTCCGCTGCTTTATCCAGTCTAAAAAGTTGCGAACAGCCCAAGTAGTAGAGTAATTTGTGTTTTTTGGTGCTTGTTTTTCTGTGTAGCTGTCTAGGTTTCTTCAGTGGCAGTTTTAAATCGAGATTCAAGTTGAAGTTTTTGTTTCTTTGTCAAAGGACCTGTCAAAGGACCCTCTTCATCAGAGAACCACCCTTCAGGGGCAACATTAAGTTTAAGGTCCATTGAGTAGCCTACACCTAGTCTAGTAGAACTCATTCTCTACTCTACTTGTTCTTTGTATGGCTAATAGCTACATGTAATAATAAATTCAAAATTGCTGTCAATAGCAACATGCAAGAAAACAGTTATAGACCAATCACACGGTTTGTATGGATATACAGTGCATTCAAACCTCGGGCAAAGCCCTCGGGCATCATGCACTGTATATTCCATACAAACCTTGTGATTAGTCTATAACTATAACATATAGAACAAACAATAACATGATCTTGGTTTTGACATCTATATACACTTTATATAATACATCTACATACAACTTTGTATATGCATGATTGTATAAGCATTCTCAGCACATTCCTAGCTTTTGTCATCGTATAACTATTGAGTATATTAATAGTACAAGCTTTGCAGTGAACTTAGATTCTCAAAAATTGTTGAGTGTCTTGAGGTATTTCACATCCGTATCACCTTGTTTGCTTTTATCGGGACCTCATAGGCTATTTTTGGCTTTCTCCATCGAAACTTGACACTGTTACTAGCATAATTATTTGTCGAGACAAAAAAGAGGTATAATTTTGTATTAGTTTTGTATTGCTTGCTTTGAATTTCAGGTACGGAAATAACTTCGATGCAGTATACTCTTGGTTTGAACACAGTTTAGAGAATCCTTTTACGTCACTGTTTGCTCTTATAATTATATAGACTATAGCTAGTACTCACGTTCCAGAAGTTTGAGTTGCACTGAGTGCATGCAATATTGTAGTGTGTAAAGAACGCTGGATGGTTATCGGGATTTTCCTGTTTAACTTGTAACGTGCATGTGGTAGTGGCCGGTGCATGCCTGAGATAATTATGTTCATTGGCGATCCTAGTTGTAGAAACTGGTAACATAAATGTATTAGCTATACTTGAGAACTCTTATGTACCTACTTATTTTTTCATTCCGATTCGGAACGTTATATCTCATGGTTTTGCATGGGCTATCGTCAATTGCTCAGCTGTTAGCGATTGTTCCTTCACATTGCTCTCACATTCAACAGTTACAATGTCTATACGGGAATTTGTTCTTTTGAAAGCACTTTGAACTCTGCTTTGGCATGCACGAGCATGTATAATGGGTTTCCTGTAATAAGCCTAACTGCTATTTGCATAACAGGTTTGCGAGAAAGTAAAATAATGTATGATGTACCACTCAGCATTATCATGGGAAATAGAAGTTATGCATACCTGATCTGACTGTATGAATGATGCATGCTGATATCAATTTCAGTTGTGCATAATTATACTCAGACATGAACAAGCTAGTTGGTAGCTTATAAGTTAAAAATTTTAAATGCCCATGCATGGCTAGTATTCTACAGATATAATAGTTGTTATACAAATCATCGTAAGCAGGTCTTTATGCAATGGACAACCATGCACGGGAATGAGTTGTCAGGACGGATTGTCACTATACATATATATAGTGCCAATACAGAACTTTAACAATAATACTGTGCAAATAGTGTGCTACAAGGAGAAGGGGGAGCCCCAAGGCTGTCAGCCTGATGAGATATTTTCTTTTTCTTATTATTCTCTTTCAAATTTTAGTACGTAGCGGTGGTGTTCAGTCTGTCAATTATCAGTGATGATTTTGAAATTATCATTTTGTAGCTATATCGAACCATTCGTACTTATTATCATAATTATGCATGTGCTATTAATTAACGTGTGCCTGGCCAATTGTAGATTCGATCTAACATGCAGTGGTAATATCGGGATCTTTAAATCACACAAAAGAGTATAATTATAGCCTCGATCCCTATAGTTGTTCACCTATTATAACTATATATAAGAGCGAAAACTCGGCCTGGGATCGAGGCTACAATGTGCTGGGCTTAATATAAAGACATCAAAAATCTATTTGTAGTTGTATACTACATGATATAGCATTACCTGAGGTATAGCCTCATTCCCAGCCTCGTTATCTCTATTTCAACATTGTTATAAATCGGCCCGGGACCACATTACAGAAAGTCCTCTATAATAATTATATTTAGTGCCGAAAGATAAAGTACTCCTCCATGCATGCCATGCCTAGTGGCTATAGAGTAAGGCATCTATATTCAGACACAATGCATGTTCAGACACTCATTCTGAGGAAACAAGCAGTGATAAAAAATTTTCTTTTGCACCATCTGATCAAGCATGTGTTACTATGAATGTATGCAAAAAAAATTGATAAATATCAACTACTAAGTCTTCAAGTGCTGAAAATGTGCTAGTGTCTGATAAACGGTAAGAATAGACAAAAAAATCGATCATCAGACACAACCTACCGTTTCTTCTGTAGGGGGATATGCTGAGAGTCACATAGTAATTATGTAAGGACAATAACTAAACAATAAAACCCCCAAGTTGGAGTTGCAAAACGCTTGTATGTCCATGCAGCAATTATTTCTGCTGAGTCAGTCGCATATCAATGATCAGACAGCAAATAGGATCAAAGGTCAAATGTCATCGGCATCCACGTACACGCCCACTAATAACATTTGACCTTTGACCCTAGTTGCGTGGGATGACAAGAACATTTGACCTTTGACCTCATTTTCTGTCTGATCATTGATATGCGAGTGACTCAGCAGAAATAATTGCTGCATGGACATACATAATTATGGAACGCCGTTTGCCACAAAATTCAGGCAGAATGTGAGAGGCGTGTGCATCCAATATAAAATTGATTTTTGAAGATCGATTTTTAATAATTGATTTTTTACAGTTGATTTTCGATTTACACGTGAACGATCTTTGACAATCAATCTGATAATCGATTATTGAAATTCAATTTTTGATAATCGATTTTTGATAATCGATTTTTGATAATCGATTATTGAAATTCCCAGCCCACCTCAGAGCATAATCGATTTTAGAACTGCTCTGAGGTGGGCTGGGGGGGCCCCTGTCTAAAGCTGTATCACGTGAGACTATCCTTAGAGCATTGAAGAAGCCACTATTCATGACTTCTATATTCTATCTGGAATCACCAAACTCTTTCTCAGCTCTCTAAGCACACACAAGATGGCCAAATAAAACAGTGCTGGCGAGAAAGCATACAAAAATGGGTGCACGAAGGAACTAAATAAGATAACATCAACTGAACAGTTCTAAAATTAATGATTTTTACTGTGACTTATGGCCCTTCTTTTTAATGGTTCCAAAAAACAATAATGTTTCGCTTTTGCGTTATAGTCTATCATGTGAGATAGCTAACCAAGCCAAGCTTTGATTCCAGGCCGCGGAAAGGAGTTTATGCATGTTCTGAGTTTCAAGGGCGGCCTAACTGTAGCCATTTTAATCGGCCTGGATTCGAGGCTAGTATCACGATTTTTGTAATCGATTTTCAAAAATCAATTATCAAAAATCGAATTTCAATAATCGATTATCAAAAATCGATTGTCAAAAATCGATTATCAGATCGATTGTCAAAGATCGTTCACGTGTAAATCGAAAATAAACTGTAAAAAATTGATTATTAAAAATCGATCTTCAAAAATCGATCTTAGTTATATTGGAGCACACACCTATCACATTCTGCCTGAATTTTGTCGCAAACGGCGTTCCATACATACAAGCGTTTTGCAACTCCAACTTTGGGGGTTTTATTGTTTAGTTATTGTCCTTACATAATTACTATGTGACTCTCAGCATATCCCCCTACAGAAGAAACGGTAGGTTGTGTCTGATGATTGATTTTTTTGTCTGTTCTTACCGTTTATCAGACACTAGCACATTTTCAGCTCTTGAAGACTTAGTAGTTGATATTAATTTTATCAATTCTTTTTTGCATAGATTCATAGTAACACATGCTTGATCAGATGGTGCAAAAGAAAAATTTTTATCACTGCTTGTTTCCTCAGAATGAGTGTCTGAACATGCATTGTGTCTGAATATAGATGCCTTACTCTAGTATAATTATTATAGTGCTTATACAGTACATATCTTGTAATAACTAATAATAAGATGTGAGATTATGTATAGGTCAACCAGACTCTGATCATGATCATGAGGGTTATATTATGCTAATTTAGTGCCCTATTATTCTCAATTATGCTAGTTCCTATAATTATAGAAGTCTCCCTATATCAAAAAAATAATTATGCTCATAATTAATTTATTGATATAATTTGCGAAGCCCTAATCACATGACGGCAATAATTAGTATAATTATAATTATATAATTATAGGGATGAGAATGACCATAAGCTAACTATAATACGTAAAGCTGTAATACATTATTTTTACACCTGCCCAGACTAGCTATGTATTGAAACATCGAGAGGTAACTGCATTGTCCCTATAAGCTTTATTGGAGTTTTCTTTATTATAGAGGTTCCATGCACTGACATGTCAGTACTATATATAGTTAAGTCTGACTTGCTTTCCAACCTCAATCTAATAATCGTGTTCATTTATTACTTTGGTTTCTTTGTCAACCATCACTTTGATTATAATGTCAATTGTTAAATTCAAATGAACTACAAAAATTATGTATTGATTATAAATACCAAGTGCATGCTTAGAAAATATAAAAACTCTATTTTTATGAGACACAATAAACACAATAAAAATACTATAATTATTCTATAATTATTAATTTTATGAAGCTATTTGCAAACTAAATGAATTGTGAGTATCAAACATTCTACAGAGAGTTACTTGAGCAACTGTTCCTGTACACCTCTCCACACGTGACAATGTCATTAGACAGTGATACCTCCTGTACAATATATATGGAGACAATCAGCATTAGTTTAATATTATTATACTACACTGTCATACACTAGTACAGTCTATAGCATGTACCCAACACAAGACACTAATGCATGCATGTTTGGACATCACTAAAATTAATCTTGATTATACTCACATTGAGTCAAGTTTTGCTGAGAAAGGATCGTGTCTTTTCCAGAGAATCAAGCATTCAGTCATGACTACTTGAGTTTCATTCTTATGGTACAACTTATTCACATCGGCCTGTTCTGCAGGAGTTAGCTAGTCCCATTGCATTCGCATAGATTTTTGACCCGTCAAAATATTCAGCCAGGTAGGAATTATCAGAGTCCCCTATTTCACTGTTGAGCTGCTCGTCAGTCAGACTGTATCTGCTCACTCTATAGACCTTTCGCCAATAATTATTATGATCTGAACATACCAAGTGATAGGCCTTATCTAAAGCTACGTAATGCACCTCTTAGAGAAAAGTCGAAAGTCTCTTATCAATCATGCACCCTTGTTTTGTTGACTGTATTAATGCAGAGAAGGGCCGTAGATAGCGTAGGTTTGCATGGGTGGCAAAAATATCAGCTGAACATTTTTACTAAAAAAAAATGGTCAACTGTTTTTCATATCCTTTGAGTATGGCAACTTGTAACTTGCTGTGGCACCAACTTAGCTATTCATGGAGCAACTGAAACAAGGTAGCTTGTACTAAGAAGATGCTCCTGCTTCCCAGAGGCGTAGTAGTGGAGCTCTAAATATCAGTATAAAAGGTCCGATCACTTTTTCTCGGCAGTTATTATAAGCAAGCGCTTTAGATAGCCCTGCCTATACACTTCAATATCAATACATGTAAGGCATGTGCAGATGAATGTTTCACAGTATACTTCTGGCAGATCTACAGATCTAGAATGCCAGGGAGGCAACTGCCACTCCTGCCCCCCCCCCTGTCTACGGCCCTGCAGAGTTAGAGGGTACACTGTAAAAAATTATGTGTGTGGTTTCACGCAGAGTGCATTGTGTGACTATAATAATTATTGTGGCAAATGTGTGTGCATTTTTTCCTGATATTTGCCATACTAATTATAAATATATATAGTCATGCACTTGTGTGATAACCATGCACACATTATACAGTGTATACTATATACACAATATTTTTATGTGCATGTGATCATTCATAGGGTCTTTTAGTTTATCGAAGGTGCATGTCACTGTACGTAGTATCAATTTATTATTCGTTAATAACAGTTCATTTCCTCCTCCCCACACACCTACTGTCATGGAGATGTAGTGATCCCCCTTTCCGCGGGTATACTTTTATCATTGTGCAATAACTAGCCCATGCACTCAATTATAATGACTGAACATTGGTTCAGTCATTATAATTGTGAACTTGGCCTATAACCATGACGAATATGGAGTCTCAACAGATCAGAAGCAAAACAATGAGTCAGTTAAGTTTTGTATGTATCTTGTTTAGTATTTCCACATGCACATGCACGTCCCCACAGAAGTGACAGTTGGAAATGTCAGCAACGTAGCTATAATTATACCCGGCCATGCACTGTCTTTGATACTATACACTGCAAAAACACTTTTGTTATTGTGACACAGTTTGCTACCGGCACAAAATGTTATCTTGACAAAACGTTTGTCAATTTCCTGCAATTATTGTTATAACGACAAATCATAGTTTATTTAACTATTAATATAGTTTATCTAACTATTAATATTTGTTATTATAATGGTAGATTGTTATTTGAACACATGTGTTGTCATTTTGTCGAAGCGTTGTTGATCTCACATTTAGTGGAAGTTACCGTTCATTGTCAAATTAACATTGATGTGTGACAATAACAAATTATAAAGTTACAGCTAGAACTCTACTAAAAGATACGTGCAAGTTTGCATCACTGATTTCAACCTACTCAACCTATATACTCGATTACCCTAGCTCGTAATAAATTGTCTACACTGAAACATCTCAGTTGCCCTGATGCTTATATCTTTGCATGCTCATGTTCAATTGTGTATGTAGCAATTGGAGACTTGTGACTGGGCATGGTAAGTTACAGTGGCAGTGAAGAAGTCAGGAGCCTCCAGAGTCTTCAGTGCAGTGCATTGCAGGCAGCCTTCTCTCTAGCCTCCTTCACATGCACAAGGCCTGGCCTGAAGAGCGGCCTGGGATCGAGGCTACCTTCTCTCTAGCCTCACTCTAGCTAGTCTCGAGGCCAGATTCTGATAAGGAGAGTTTGGCCTCGAGACTATAATTATAAGCTGGAACTATAGGTGTGGCATGAGGGGGCGTTCAGGAATAACAGGGCAAGGCCTCAAACATACTTAGCACATGGTGCTTGCAGCTGCACCAGACTGCAGCTGCTAATGCAGCTTTATATCATCACTGACTGCATGCCTGTACCCCTGGCCCTGGGCTACCATGTTCCATGTACACCAGCTAGGATCTAGGAGTCAAGAGTCACCTGCATCTGCAGCTTGAAAGAAAAGACAATTGCAAGTTAGTCAGTGCTCATTGCTAAACTCAACTTATTGCCCAATACTCTCTTTCAGATTTTCCACCATCTCAAAGAAAAAAGTTAAGTTCCATTGCATGCTGTTGGCGCATGGCATGTACATGATCCCAAAACTCTCTGAATTCACAGTTTACAAATCACTGCTATATACCGTATTGGCGTATAACTCCACCATGTACCAGCTTCAAAGAAAAAGGATTTAAGTTATGTTGCTCATTGCTAAATAAATGTGTTTACGTGTTTCTTCCAGCTGCAGATTTTACCGTACCTCGGCCCCATGCACAATGTGTACCAGCTAGGAGTCTACTTAACCACCTTCATCGACTTCAAAGAAACGACTTGCAAGTTATGTCAGATTCCATAAAACTATATAGCTAGCTAGAGGGCAACTGTCCCTGGTTTCGACCTTCATCTGTAGCATACTGATTTACGAGTTTGTGTCTTCATGTGTCAGTTACACTGGTTTCGACTGGTCAACTTCGTCCATGGGGTGATAGCTAGTATACTGATTTACGAGTTTGTGTGTATGTGTCCTCATGTGTCAGTTACACTGGTTTCGACTGGTCAACTTCGTTCATGGGGTGATAGCTAGCATACTGATTTACGAGTTTGTGTGTATGTGTCCTCACGTGTCAGTTACACTGGTTTCGACTGGTCAACTTCGTCCATGGGGTGATAGCTAGCATTGTAATTTACCAGTTTGTGTGTATGTGTCCTCACGCGTCAGTTACACTGGTTTCGACTGGTCAACTTCGTCCATGGGGTGATAGCTAGCATTGTAATTTACCAGTTTGTGTGTATGTGTCCTCACGCGTCAGTTACACTGGTTTCGACTGGTCAACTTCGTCCATGGGGTGATAGCTAGCATTGTAATTTACCAGTTTGTGTGTATGTGTCCTCACGTGTCAGTTACACTGGTTTCGACTGGTCAACTTCGTCCATGGGGTGATAGCTAGCATTGTAATTTACCAGTTTGTGTGTATGTGTCCTCATGCGTCAGTTACACTGGTTTCGACTGGTCAACTTCGTCCATGGGGTGATAGCTAGCATACTGATTTACGAGTTTGTGTGTATGTGTCCTCACGTGTCAGTTACACTGGTTTCGACTGGTCAACTTCGTCCATGGGGTGATAGCTAGCATACTGATTTACGAGTTTGTGTGTATGTGTCCTCATGTGTCAGTTACACTGGTTTCGACTGGCCAACTTCGTCCATGGGGTGATAGCTAGTATACTGATTTACGAGTTTGTGTGTATGTGTCCTCATGTGTCAGTTACACTGGTTTCGACTGGTCAACTTCGTCCATGGGGTGATAGCTAGCATTGTAATTTACCAGTTTGTGTGTATGTGTCCTCATGCGTCAGTTACACTGGTTTCGACTGTCAACTTCGTCCATGGGGTGATAGCTAGCATACTGATTTACCAGTTTGTGTGTATGTGTCCTCATGTGTCAGTTACACTGGTTTCGACTGGTCAACTTCGTCCATGGGGTGATAGCTAGCATACTGATTTACCAGTTTGTGTGTATGTGTCCTCATGCGTCAGTTACACTGGTTTCGACTGGTCAACTTCGTCCATGGGGTGATAGCTAGCATTGTAATTTACCACTTTGTGTGTATGTATCCTCACGCGTCAGTTACACTGGTTTCGACTGGTCAACTTCGTCCATGGGGTGATAGCTAGCATACTGATTTACCAGTTTGTGTGTATGTGTCCTCATGCGTCAGTTACACTGGTTTCGACTGGTCAACTTCGTCCATGGGGTGATAGCTAGCATTGTAATTTACCAGTTTGTGTGTATGTATCCTCACGCGTCAGTTACACTGGTTTCGACTGGTCAACTTCGTCCATGGGGTGATAGCTAGCATACTGATTTACGAGTTTGTGTGTATGTGTGTCCTCACGTGTCAGTTACACTGGTTTCGACTGGTCAACTTCGTCCATGGGGTGATAGCTAGCATACTGATTTACGAGTTTGTGTGTATGTGTCCTCATGTGTCAGTTACACCGGTTTCGACTGGTCAACTTCGTCCATGGGGTGATAGCTAGTATACTGATTTACGATTTTGTGTGTATGTGTCCTCACGTGTCAGTTACACTGGTTTCGACTGGTCAACTTCGTCCATGGGGTGATAGCTATAGCATACTGATTTACGAGTTTGTGTGTATATGTGTCCTCACGTGTCAGTTACACTGGTCAACTTCGTCCATGGGGGTGATAGCTTATACTATTTACATTTTGCACTACATAATTATGTGTTGGTAACTATAGTGACTTCAATCTTTTGTTCTGTAGGGGCTTATTGTGACGAAAATGATCTGAGGGATGTAGCGTTCATGAAACCAAACGAAACGCCTGCAGTTCACTGTACTGGAATTTCAAGAAACGCTAAGTGATGAACACTAAAAACAATTTACTGACAGAAGAAATGTATTGTGCTGCATGTCATGTGATCCAGTGATCTTATTCTATCATAAACTCATTGTTCTAATACCGTTTGACCTTCTGCATGTGCGTACGTGCGCGAGAAAACAACTAATTAAATGACAAAGGTATAGTGTTAATTTAACAAAGAAATTCACTTTATAGCAGTGTTAATTCAGCATTCACTTTGCTATTTTGACATAGAAGTGCAATAAATTGGTGAAATTCAGATGACATAATACTTTGTTGTTTTGACATCATTTCTTTGCTTGAATGACAAAACTTTGTAGGTTGTTTTACCTTTGTCATTCTAACAAATATTATTCTGTCATGTGAGATTCATCACCGGGACAAACTTTTGTTTGTTAAATTAACAAAAGTGTTTTTGCAGTGATATATAATAATTATTATAGTTAAGATCTACATGCATGCATGCATGCCCATGGGGAAAGTATCTCACTGTGTCAGGAAAGGTAAATATTATACAATATGTGTGCATATCATGTGACTTGCGTTGTGAAGCAAATTAAACTTTTTGTGTTGTAACTTCGAGGGAAACGTTACGGTATTATTTTGGTAAGGTATATTAATTTTGTAGAATAGGTATACAGTGGAACCACTGTTAACAACCACCACTGAATAATATATAATAAATTTATTATTAAAGGCCAGTTACCATGCATGCAGGCACCCTTGCAGGTCATGCATGCATGTACTTGTATACATGCAGCTGCCTTAAATAAATTGTTAGTCCTGTTAAACAAAATCCCGGGCCAACTTAAATTGTTATACATCTTCTAGATCGTTTGTATAATTATAGAGAGTATATATAATGTCCATTGTCCCTTTATAGAGGATCCACTGTATAATTATTATATATAAATAGTACTATCGAATATTCCCCCATGCACACACACGTATATAGTTAGCAATGTCTCACACAGGGAATATATTTAAATTTCCTGCTATACAGCTGTGCTGCTACAGTGCAGCCCTTTAAAATCTGCACATTTCCTGAAAAATGGCAGGTGTCCTGCAACCTACTTACAAAGGATAGTGCACGTTTCCTGTACAGTTTCTTTTACTATTCCTGAAGAAGTCAGGACATAATTATGTGTAACATTCATAAAGGACAGGAAATTTTACATGTGTGTTCATTTCTTGCTATCACTAATGTCAATAATACAAATGAACTACAAAACAATGAATAGTATATAATTATACTGAGAGCATAGAAAGTGTAAACTTGAAACGTATTAAATTAGAGACACAAGCTAGGAACCAATACTTATTGTTTTCGCTATATTTATGAAGCTACGTACGTAAAATAAAATTATTATCTACAGAGAGTTACTATAAACTCTTCCTGGACCAATATCACCAGACAGTGACACCTCCTGTAAAATATAAAGACATGCAATCAGCATTAGTTTGATAACACTGTCATACAAGCTAGTATCAATAGTACAGTCTGGCATGTATACCCAACACAAGACAATAATGCATGACTGTGGTAAGCATGTACATCACTGAAATTAATCTTGATTCTATACTCACTTGAGTCAAGTGCTGACAGATATCATCAGCTATCTTGTCTTTCCTCAGTCCCAGTATCAACTCCAGTAGAGCTTTGTAAGTTGCTGAGAAAGGATCGTGTCTTTTCCAGAGAATCAAGCATTCAGTCATGGCTACTTGAGTTCCATTCTTATGGTACAACTCATTCACATCGGCCTGTTCTGCAGGAGTTAGTCCCATTGCATTCGCATAGATTTTTGACCCGTCGAAATATTCGGCCAGGTAGGAATTATCAGAGTCCCCTATTTCACTATTGAGCTGCTCGTCAGTCAGACTGTATCTGCTCACTAGACCTTGGAGTGTGACTCGATTAGCGGGTGGTCCTATAATTATAGAGGTCCATTATTATACTAAATAGCAATCAAAATTAATAATAACTATAAGCATTTATGTCCTATCACTTCAGTCTCTACCTCACAATGACAATACAATTGCATGGTACATCAATGCAGCTAGATCGATGATTTTTGTTCAAAAGGATCGATATAATTATAAATAATTGTATGTATCGCAAAAGTCCAAGTCTAAAATTAATGGCTCCATCAGCGGAGCCTTGCAGCTGTACCACACTGTAAAAACTGGAAAGTGACCGTCACCACCAAAAGGTAGTGAAACGGCTGCCACAATAGTCACCGCAAATCGACTGGTGACCCTCACCACTTTTTCAAATCACTACATTTAAGTAGTGACGATCACTACATTTAGGTAGTGAACATCACCAGAACTAGTAAAAATCACTATACAAAAATTCTGAAAATGTGCACAGAAAATAATAACAAGCATTATGCTTACTAGCCTAACAGAGTATAAAATGACAGTGTCTAATGGCCTGAGTTGATCATCAGTTCTTGGCTGTCTTTACATCCCAACCTCCTCCCTCCTCCTGTATATGCATGAAGGAGAAAGTATGTTTATTTCATTGTAATAGAGTCAACTATGTAGGTTGGAAGTGTATAATTATACAAATTAGATTATGTGCCGGGGGATATCGCATGATTAACAACAAAACTTTTGCATACCTACTGAGCTTCAATTATACGTGCATGTGTACCGGTAAACCACGTTTACGTTTTCGTTGGTAAGTTTTCGTAATTACCTGCTTATGTATAATTAATTATAAGCCAAATAAAGTAATCCATGATGTCACAAATACTGGAGTATGAAAACAATGCGTGAAGCTGAGCCAATTATAGCTACAGAAAATAGCAGGCACAATTATGTCTACAAGAAGAAGTATCGGCCCGGACTATAGTGGTATACCTGAACAGCACACTGGAGAGCCAGGGAGGCTATGCAAATTCTTATTACTCTATATAGAGCAGTAATCAATTATTGTGAGCAGAACAATAAGGTTTGGAAGAACTTCTATACTGCAAGCCTTGTCAAAACAATTAATAGCTTGCTATAAATAATTCAAAATGAATGTTAACAATGGGTCTGCCTAAAACTCTGAAGAGGAACAACTTGCTATCATAATCATACTGAAAATTAAGGTCAATGTGCTACAGGTGGCAGATTCATAATTATTTGCGTGATCAGAGGCCGCGGTTACTTATTTTCCTGGCAAAAAATGCTACAATTCATAAGGCCAATATAGGTACAATTTTCTTTCATCTGCACACATTCAAACTCCGCCATGGGACAGTCTCTTAACTAAAGCACTAGCAAGCTGCTACCAAGCTAACTGGCACATAGATACCGTGCAGTATCAATAAGCATGGCTCCCACTGCAGATATGTCTCAGCGAGGGTCAAAGTTCACTGAGGCTACCAATAAAGATGCAATTGAGATGCTACTATTCAACCTTTATAATTGTAAGAGCGGCCTCTGATCAAGCACAATTTATATACATACAGATTAGGGGGTGTTTAGTAACCTAGTAACAACAATTCTACAAATCTTTTGCTGACTTTATAGGCTAAGTACAAAGATGTGATACGAAGAGAGGTTGAAGTAAGACAATTATTTTTGGAACAAAATGAACTGTTACACTCTTGTTTTGTGTGCAAAAGCAGGACTAACAGAACTAACATATTAATCACTGACAACAAATTGTGGCAATACGGCAGCAGCATGCACATACCTTGATTTATGTCTATACTTAAGGGTGTCCAGTAGTATGGTTGCTCCACACGTTTTTTTTATTTCATATCCTGCAAGTTAATTACAACAGTTACTGAACGCAATAAAGTGTGTAACAACAATAACAGTATAAATAAACGCGCTGCAGGTGCTGATGCCTTGTCCACTATTTATGGCAATAAACCTCCGAGGACGAAGGCAAAGTCTCAAGGCCAAGGATGGTTTAACGTTGCATAATTATAATTATATCTACTGAAATGAAAAATGCTTGCTATATATACCTAAGCTAACTCACCTTGCAAGGACTAGTAAACAGTTAAAAACTATTGAAAATAAACGAAAAGCGTGTGCATATTATTATAGCTTGTATAGCCAGTGCTAAACTTCTAGCGCTACGCACTAACTTGTCCATGTGTAACGAGCCTACCCATCTGTCCTCCCATTGCTAACTTATTTTTGGCTGTTTGTAACAAAATCAGTGCACCCTTAAGGCAACGGAGTAATGAAACTCCACCCAGTTGCTATGATACAACCCAAGCGGGACATAATGATGACATGATTGCTGCGACACTTAAAGACAAAACACTGCATGCAACGGCATTCCAAGTATTAGAGCAAAATTACCCATAACTCGGGAATGATGCAATGGCTATAGAGCCTTTACATTATACTTGCACTTCGTGTTCATTGGAACAGCTATGGCAATCTACACACAGACAGACAGTCACATACACACACAAACACAACTACTGTTATGTCGCTCATCTGTATAATAATATTATTAGTATGTATATGCTTGATCAGAGGCTGTGCGCATGGCTACTAAATGTTCATTTTGCTGACAAAGGAGGCTACAATTCGAGAGAGCACATTGTTCAAGAGAGGTGTTTATTAGCCCCAGCTAGTTATTTTTACTCGAACTATGCCATGAGAAAGTCTTCTAAAAGCACTACTTAAGCAAGCTGCTACCCTAGCTAGCTGCTACCGTAGATACCAATCAACCACGTGCAGAGACATAGCCTCAAAGTTCACTGAGGCTACTATTTGAGTGCGGCCTTCATGCATATAACGGTACCTAACAATTAAGCTGCAACCGTACCAGTATTAATATGGCTGCCAAGTGCAGAGACACATAGCCTCAAAGTTCACTGAACCTAACAATTAAGCTGCAACTGTAGATACCAGTATTAATATGGCTGCAAGTGCAGAGACACATAGCCTCAAAGTTCACTGAGGCTACTATTTGAGACCGGCTTCTATTGAAGACTACTTTATACGTACATAGCATCAGTAGTTCGAATTCTATAAATTTTACTGCATTAACAAAAGAGGATGGACGATTTTAGGATGGACAATTATTATGAGAGTACAGGAATGTAGAGTAAGCCCTACAATCCTGAGAGGGTTAGCTTGGAAGTATTACAATTACAATGTGAAGTCCCTACTTCTTCTGAACTAGTATAGTTAATTAACTCACTTGTGTTGTGCATGCTGAACGAAGCTTAGGGCAATGGGCTTTGGTCTTCCCTTGTTTAAGCCCTAATGAAGTGTTTACTTGCGCTTTGCTTGTCCTTTAGGAGAAATTCGGTTCTGCATAAAATATTAATTTAAACTGTGCAGCATGTTGAGGAACTTACCTAGTTACACAGTTTTGTCAAACAACTCTCAAAGCGTTCTCTAAAAGCTCAACTTGTCTGCTTCTTTAAAAACTCCAGCAAATAATTTTTGTTGATGTGTGCAGCTGCAAATCTGCAGCTGCATAATTGCACGTGCCCTTATTTGGTCATAGGTCTATTCAACAAACAAGAGCGCGCAAGTGAAGATATGGACATGGAAGGAGCTATAGCAAGCTAACTAGATCTTCCTATTACAGTTCAATTCAGTGACAAGGAAAGGCATTTGGCAGTCTTATATTACTGCTACCAAAGGATAAGGAATAGTAGTGTGTGGATGAATAGTGTTGAATCATGTAGCTTAGATATGGAGCATGTTGATGTCGTGTAACATCTTATAGTAAAAGCATTCCATGAACTGTTTTACTGAGGCAATTATGGTTAACAGTAAGCCGGGTTGCGTGTTGACTATGTCTTGGTGACTCAGTTTCTGTAAAATAGACCACTAAATCTAGATCTACCTGGTACGGGTTAGCAGTAAGTCGTGTTGCGTGTTGATCGACCAGGTACAGAAACCTCTTTTCAAAGATGTTACACAATTAATACATCGCTTCAACTAGTAATTGTATTTGTAAATACGTGTGTGAATCAATTGTTAATTATTTTGTTTGGTAAAATCTTATTATTGTGTACTGGCCTTAATATGAACGCAGATATGCCATTGTAACTGTTCAAGCTAGCAGTAACATTATACGTCTATGGATTGATAATCTCATGCTTCTCTTTTATTGCAGAATATGGAATGCTGCTCAGGCAAAAAAGCTTAGTGAGATATCAGGGCACCATGGGGCCTCTTTGCAGCCTTTATACTTAGTCAGCAAACTAGATCCATCAAGCATCTGCTTGAGTTTGTCACTCCCTTAGATTTAACGGCATAATTATTATTGATGCTGATTGCCTTAAAGTTACAACCAAAGCTTACGTCTGTACCTGTTGGGAGTGGTCGGGAATAGTGTATTATTTATGTCCCAGTTTGTCATCATTGTTAGGGGAGGAGCAATTGTAGCTATACAAGAACAATATTATAATTGTGTACCGCAAGTGTGTTGGGTAAAACTTCATGTTGTTTCAAGTTTACAGTCAGTGGTGGATATTAAAAAGACACCATTACATTATCGTATAATTATAATTACAGTAAGTAGCCGACCAAACAGTCGTCATGCACTGATATAGAATATTATTTTATAGTTCGTTGTATTCTTCTGACTTGGTCTTCGACGGTAGCAGGATAGACCGTAAAAATGACAACTTGTGACTTTCACCATGAAATATTAAAAGTATCACATTGCATGCTGCATGCCTATCTATAAAATAATAATTAATGGAGCTGTGACACACACAGGAGAAGGTACAGGGAACAGTAAGTTAAGTGAGAGGTACCACTGCATGCACACTGTGATGAAGGACTTAGGATCTAGGAGTCATCGCGGAGGTTGAATGTAGTGAAGGACTTTGGTAGTGACCGTCACCACAGTTGGTATTGAGCTATGTTGGTGAAGGACTTAGGTAGTGACCTTCACCACAGTTGGTATTGAGCTATGTTGGTGAAGGACTTAGGTAGTGACCGTCACTGAGATTGGTAGTGAGGATCACCACATACATAAATCACCACCATGTAGTGATTCGCTTAGGTAGTGACCATCACCACATTTGGTAGTGACGGTCACCACCCTGTTTTTACAGTGCATGCATGCAATGGTAGCTTTTTATAGTGAAGAGCTAATAACTACTAAGTATAGAGTAACAAAACCACCTCTGTGGACAAGTTTTGCTATAATTATGCACTCTTCTGAAAAGGTTGCAATGGCATTCCAAGTAAATAAAGGCATATTAACTCGAGAACAAAGCATTATTTTGCAAATCCACGAAAAAAACATGGCTATAATTATAGAAACTCTTATACTTGAACTTCATTAATCCTTGAGCAGCTGAAG
The DNA here is from genome assembly GCF_963675165.1 of Halichondria panicea. Lineage (NCBI taxonomy): Eukaryota > Metazoa > Porifera > Demospongiae > Suberitida > Halichondriidae > Halichondria > Halichondria panicea. Next base: position 7,133,064 of record NC_087383.1, read on the forward strand.
CAGACACACACACAAACACAGTACCGTATATATATACCTTGAACGCCCACTGAGGCAGAAATAATAATAACCCCTAAACCTATTATAAACGTGCATTGTTAAAATTAATGTGCCACAATTAATTTTAGTGAGATCTCACCACGGCTTGAGGGTAATTGTCTGACTTCTGTCCTCTCCTCAATAGTTGTCAACGTGGCTCCGTCTAATAAATTATATAGGAGGGGAATACAGTCATTCACGAGAATTTGACTATAATTATAACCATGCATGTAATATCAGGTAAACAATAACAGTATAATAGCTATAATAAAAATCAGTGCATGGATTGCCACTTTCAGACGCCAAAGGGGATAAGCGGCAAAAATGGGTTAATTTAGTGCTCACCTATTGTGCTTGGACTGGGTGAGGGTTCAGACTCATTAGGTTGCTGCGGCAACATGTTTTCACAAAATAACGTAGGAGCAACACCAGCCAAAACCTAATCATGAGACAAAAGTATATTTCAACATAACAAACTTATGAGTCTGGAAACATGATACAATTTTGGTACATAATGCACATAACATTCAATTAGTTTCCATGACTCACGAGAGGGTTCTTCCCAGAGAAGACACTGAGTGGATCCAGAATCAGTCTCAATGCTTTGCAAGTGCCGTCACCACTGTCCCTCCTCCACACCGTCAGAACATGCTCTAGACTGCCACTGATTCCATGTGTGCTCTTAGCAGCCCTAGAAACAACTGAACAAACAATGTCTGATAGTTCACGATTCTTGCTCCAACAAGATGAAAGAGCTGAGAGCAGTCCATCAGAGAGTTTCTCATCGTGTGCTGGGTCACCTTCGTTGCATAGAGCTTGTAGAATATTCTCACCGAGATCAGCGTACACTTCAGATTGGAGCAGCTCACTCACTGGTACAACTTGTGTGCTGGTTGTGGATTTAACGAATTCCTTCTGACAAGAAATACTTTTAGCAACAGATTTCATACTAAACAATGGAGCACCAGCGATGTCAGTGGAAGGTAACAACCGTTCGTCCGTGTCTATGTTGGGGCAAAACTCACGAGCAGCTTCAACCACTTTGTTGATAACAGTGGATCGTACATCGAGTACATCTAACGAGACCTTAGGTGCTTGTAGTTGAATAGTGACACTCTTCATCTCCATCACCTCAACACGGACTCTGATTCCATCCTCAGTGACCCAACACACACCAGTCTTCCAGACTGAGCATTGACCTTGCAAGGCAGGATTGTCAGTGTCCACCACTGGAGCAAGACCAAGCGATAGAGACAGTCGAAGGAGAAGAACGTGAAGAAATCGAGGGTTGAAAAAATGGTCATTGTGTGCACAGGCCAGGGACCAGTTGAAATTGTACTGGAAATTAATAGTGTTGGCCATTGGTTCGCTGGAAGCTACCAATCGGATTAGTGCTGGACAGAAGATGAAGCCTCCAGAGACGGACACAGACGTTGCAGGAAGATGCTGGTCGATAAGACTGAGCACTATTTTGTCTTCAATTGGAACGGCTAGCTCGAGATGAAATAAGTATCCAATGAGCATGTCGATGTTGAAATTGGGGAAGTGTTTAGAAAGATCTGATTTTAGAACAACCCCAGTACTTGTGGAAAGCTCACAATGCTGTGTGAAATCTTCGGGAGCAAAGATGGTGCCATTTACTTCAGCCAAGAGTTTCGATTTGTCAATAACGATGAAGCTCCTTTCTGGAAAGGAAGCATTGCAAAGGAAAAGAATATGACCTTTGTCACTGAGTTGAACACAGATCTCAACAAGTCGTGGAATGCTGGTGGGCACGAAAGAAAGAACTTTTTCATCTTTTCTAGAAACTCGATCCTTTATTTTCCCTTGAACTTCTTCCAGGGTTACAGCAATCTCACCCGAGTACTTGTCAAGAAGGTGGACAAGAAACATATGAGCATTGAGGCTCACAGACAACCGCTCTCGAATGGAAGCACAGCTAGTTCCAACAATATCCCTAAAAATCGTCATGCCATCAGAACTTGAAAAACGACAATCCATTGAAACAAAACCAGCAAGATCAAACATTGGAAACTTTTGAACGGCTCGTACTATAATTTTCTTCTTTTGCTCCGCTTGTGTGCTTGTCACGAGATCAGCATGACTACCTATCGCAATGAGTGGTGCTTTGCCCTCCATATTGCCACACTGGTTGGCAACAATTCCCAACCAATAGGAGACAGAGGTTGCTGTGATGGTGTCGTTATTCTGGAGACTGATTACCATGACAAAAACGGGTGGACACGTATCGACTGTATTCTTGATAATGGCAGCGTGACTGCTGTAGTAGACCTCTTGACCAGCAAAGTCATAGACCAACACATCTCCAAAGACACGGCTCTTGAATAATCGAGGGATGATTCCGGCTGTTTTCTTGCTAACTCCATCGACTTCTTTAGGAGAGACGAAGATGTTGACTAGAGATGTGAATGCAGTTGGCTCGTGTTCCATTGCTTCAATGAGAGTGCTCTTTCCTTCTCCACCGTGGCCGATAACAAGCATCTTCACTGGGTTTTTCAGGGGATCCTTTGAAAACACGTTACCAAGAGCTTTGCGATGATTGGTATAGACATCTTCGGCAGTAGCTCCATGTTGCAACAAGAGTAGAATGATTTCCTTGTTCTCGGCAAGAAAGAGTGGTGTGTGTCCATCGTCATCTTTGATATTGGGATCACAGCCAACAACGTCATTCAGAAGATATTCCACGATTTCGGTATTCCCATACTGGCAGGCAAGTAGAAGAACATCTGTAATGGATATGCATCAGTAATCATTAAGAACTTACATAATTATATGCAGTACTCTATAATAATGATTCGTTCATACAAGTTTTGGTTATTCGAAGATATCTCATACATTCACGTGTTGTGTAATGCATGATTATAGTGTAGGTAATTATAATTGTATTGTGATTTACTTATTATTGTCTTGCGTCATCTCTACGATGTACATCCAAGAAATTGCGAGTACTACAAAATAATGACAGAACTCACTGAGCCGTGACCACAAGGGCAATAATGAATGCGTAAAGCCAAGCGTCGTGCTACAATACGCCCACGCCCATATTTTAAGATTTAATTACAGTAACGTTAACCATAGAAATCACACATTGACAAGTTATAATGTCATGAAATTCAACATGTACAGTGCATCCAGCAGAGAGTAGATTACTGGCTGCACTTAAATGTTGATATCTTTTGATTAGAAATGGTGCTGATACAGGTGAATGAATAAGCTATATAATTATACACCATATCCCAAAAAATTAGAATGACGCTTTAATCAACCACAAACTTAATTAAGAGTGGGCGTACAGTTATTGTAGCCCACTTATGTGGTTGAAGCGTGATTGGTTTGTGGTTAGCAGCTGCTGATGTCATCAAAACAGTAGAAAATAGTAAAATTTGTAGTTTTTCAGTGTTATTACAGCAATGGAATAAGCATAGAGGATGTTCTTGGTATCAAAACGTAGCCCATTAATTTTATCTGTAAACTTATTACAGAAATTTGAAAGCTATAATTATAAGCTATAATTTTCAGAAGTTATTACTCTAACCAAAAGTATACCTAAAAATCAGTAAATCATGAATTATATACACTGTGAACATATATAAGACCCATGAAGAATAGCCAGGATACCTAAACCATTCAACATGCAACTATCTTATGAAGTCCGAGACCTTAGCTGTTTAAGGTTAGTATTTTATTACTCTAACCGATTACCCACTACAACAATTTGCTGTTGTTCTTATTAATCCCCAACCCACCACCTCATGTTGTCATGGAAAGTTTTTGGGATATGTTGTAGCTTATTCATTCACCTACACAATGGTATCAGCACCATTTCTTAGAAAGGTTCCAATCAAACATTTAAGTACAGCCACTCACACAAATGTGGTAATCTACTCTCTAAGCTGCATGGATGCAATAACAATAGAGATAAAAATTAATAATTATTCCTTTTTCGATACTGTATATTGGGAGATGTCTGAACACATTCACATGAATTGAATAAAGCAGATCCAAGGTTCTAAATCAGTTTTGTTGTAACTGTTGCTTCTGTGAGCTGTTTATAGGAAGGAGCTCTGCCTGACATCATAATTAAACTTCGTAGCCAGTCAAAGAGCCAGAACACACGAGCCATGGAGAGAATCAGAACACAACAATCAGAGAGCCACAAACAGGGCCAGAGGGAGCAGACCTTTCAACATGACAGTTAACCTTTCCCAGCTCAAAATACAGACACCTTTTTTTTTTAAACTAGTAACCCAGACCCCAGCTATCTTGACACTATCATCATTACCTAGCAACTGACCACCCCCACTAACTAGTAATTTTTTCACAATTATGTCAATATTGTATGAAGGCACAAAGAGACTAAAGACACTTAATAAGTGTTCTCAATGTTCTCACGGTGACACGGTTCAATCAGGATCTGCAGAAACTTCTCTGCGAGGTTGTATTTCAGTGAGGATTATAACGGGTCAATAATAGCTAGAAGATCGACCAAAGATTCCAACGTTCGGTCACAAAATTAGAATTATCACGTGGCTTGTGTTCAATAAGCAGGAAATGTCATGAAAAAAACAGATATCACGTGATTGATTGAAATAGCCATTTTTGTGATAAAACCAGTGCATGCATGTATCATGCTAAGCCTCGATTCCAGGCCGCACTACACATCAGGGAAGTGGCCGGTGAAGGAGGCTAGCATATCATGCTACGATAGCTAGCTCTAGCAAACAAGCAAGAGACATGCTACTGTGGCTACTTTAAAGTGAGAATTAAGGACTGCACATTTCAACTTCTTGACTGACCACTTTGTGCTATTTTTTATGTAGTCTGACATTTGTCACTTCACGTCTATTTGTGCACTAACTAGACTATAAGCCACATAATTATATGATGTTCTATACAGGTCCAGGACTTGGTTTATAATTATATAATTATGCTCAGGAGCTTTTTCCTCTGGCTCTCCATGTTATAGCTTGATCTCTGAAAAGCATAGATTCCTATTATACCTATAATATAGCTATAATAATTATTATGATCCACATAATTATGATGTTCTATAATTATTATAGTTACTTACAATGTCCAGGAGACTTGTTCTATAATTATATATGCTCAGGAGCTTCTTCCTCTGGCTCTTCATACATGCTCTTTATTAATAGCTTGATATCTGAAAAGTAGATTCCTATATGATCCCAGTCACTGCATGTCCTCTCACTCAATAATTATAAGCGTCGTTGTTTAGCTGCCCTATATAAAACACCCTGAGGTTGTACTACGAAGATATTGGAGCCATTATCAAACGGTCACTAATCTTAGCCTCGTTCCCAGGCCTTTTTTTCTTGCCGTTGTTCATCCATAAATAGAAGGTAGCAAAAAGAATAGCAAAATAAGGCAGCATGCAAAAAAAGAAATTGGGGTACAGTTAAGAAAAAGTATAAGGGCTTGGTTTAGGAAATGGCGTGATCCACAAGGATATTTATGAACGTGGGAGATATGTAGCCCACAATCGGGACGTAAGGTATTCTACCACGCATTCAATAATAATAAGACTTGTACTGAGATACTGCATGCCAACAAGCTACTGCATGCAAAGTCAGGGAACTAGCATGGCCAGCTCTGGTGACAGTATAGCTACCTGCTAGATGATAATGATGACTAAGCTATTAGTTTAGATCTAAGACACAAGAATATAATTATTCTACAGGGTTTTGCATAATCTTTCCAATATCCACAAAAAAGCGTTTTACGTTGAGCGTTCCTTATATGGTTATCTGTGGTCAACCATAAGTTGTAGATCTAAGTGCATGGCACTACTACTACCAAGAGTTTATGATAGAGGAGAGAGTATCGAACGTAGGCATACTGTACATCAGATGTATGCGGAGAGTAACGTGACTTCCTGTATCTGTCACAAGCTTGGATTTGCACACTGACCAATCCAGTGTGGGTGATGTAATCTATCAAGAAAATAGATTACATCACCCACACTTGGATGAGTTGATAGATTACATCACCCACGCTTGGATTGGTCAGTGTGCAAATTCCAAGCTTGTGACAGATACAGGAAGTCACGTTACTCTCCGCATACATCTGATGTACAGTATGCCTACGTTCGATACTCTCTCCTCTATCATAAACTCTTGCTACTACTGTATTCTACAACAGTTGATGGATCAACTTGAAGATTCTCAGCAACACTTTGATAAGATAGTCCAAGCAGCTCTGTCTGATGCACTATTCTCTCCATCTTATATCCCAAATAATGCCTTGATATTTTTTCACAAGAAAAAAGCCATTTTGATTTTGACTGTTGCTTCCCAATCAGACTTGGCATTTCACCACAATATGTATATGACACCACAATGTGTAAACATTAGATATCCTATAAGGAACGCTCTACACCCTCTATTTCAAACATTCTGCAAAACCCTGTATATATAAACACACAATAATATTATAGACTCTAGCACTGCATACCCACGCTCATTTTCACCCTTCTACCGTCCTTCTACCCTCACACGACTTCCCAATAATTATAATTATACATGCTCTCCTTTTTGCTAACTCTATACCTCTATAAATGATTCCTCCAATTAATACTGTATTTTATTTTATTGAACAGTTTTAATTTTATCTTACCGTAATTATATTCCTCCATTCCTTCCGTATTTTATTGAACAATTACAGCTAGTATAGAATGTTTTGTGAGCATCAAACATAATTCTATGTGAACTTTGCGAGGGTTGATCAATTCGCAATAATAAAATCGCAAAATATACTAGTAAATACACACGATCCTTACCAGAACGCAATAGTTAGATCGCAAAGGGTCAAATTTTCTGCTGCTTGAGCTTATTTTGCCTCGGTGCGCATGTGCAAGCGAGGTATACGGTAGTGTGTTTGTGTGTGTGTGTGTGTGTGTGTGTGTATAGACTGATACAGCTGCTCAAGGATGAATCAAGTGCAAGTAAGAGTTTCTATAATTATAGGCTTCTAGTCATGGATTTTAATTCGTGGATTTGCAAAATAATGCTTCGTTCTCGAGCCAGTTATGCCTAGTTTTGCTTGGAATGCCATTGCAGCCTTTTCAGAAGAGTGAGTAGCGAAACTTGTCCATGGAGTGTTGCTACTCTACTTAGTAGTTACTTAGCTCTGCACTAGAACGCTAGCTATTGTAGCTGCAACAGTGAGAAGAGAGCTGCAAGGCTCTACTGATGCAGCTATTAACCTTGGCTTGAACTTTTGGCATCGATCGTTTTTAACAACAATCATGGCCGATCATTACCCACTTTTTGAGTTTCCCTGTGATTCTGGATTCTGCATGCCTGCATGCAGCAAATTCAATGCAAGATTGTTCATCAAATTTATGTGTGTAAAAACGCTATTAGTAGGAATGTTATGTAGCTTTGGCACCTCTACCGAGGCATCAGCACCCTCGGTGCTTTCATTCGCAAAGGTTTTTCACCAGCAAAATATTCTATAGATTGAACGATTTAGATAAAGAACAGAAAAGGAGAGCCTGTGTAGGCTACTTCGACAGTATACTGCACAAAGCGTACCTTGACGCAGGATATTAATAATACCATGTGAAAGAGCCGCTCAATGTGCATGTGCTGGTACCTACAACGTGCACACACAACGTGCAAACAATTATCACTATTATACCGCTACCGTCATAATTTAAAATTTAAAGCTTAAATAATTTTTTAGCTCATTTTGGAGCTATAACTTGCAATTGCATATAATTATCCCTTGTGCCCATGTTATAACTATAACATAATTATAATTATGCTAGAAGTATGCACTGGCTAGATCGACCATAATAGACACTGGGTTAGGCCTCCATATAACTTATACTCTTGCAACACCAGGGCTTCATAGAGGGAGGGGCGCTCCCCCCCTGGCAATTGTATTGAAATATGGGCCATAACGCACTGTGTTACGGCCTGTTACACACCAACCAAACAAAGAGTGTTTTATAACAACAATAATGAGTTCTCTACGAAGCTACTTTAATTAAACTGCTATTCTTCTATATATAATACTCTTTCTGTTCCATACATCCACAATTTCTTCTTCGAAGTCACTATATCTGTATAAGTACAGAGGGCGATTCAGCGACCTTCATTTAGTGAGAAAGGCTTGTGTCGCTCAGGCTATGGCTTTTATCTATAGTGCCATTCAACCTAGGCAATTGGATTTCTGCATTTTTTATGACATTCCACAATACTTAATAACTCTTAAGAATGAATTAAGATGCGATGTACGACAGTCTCTAAACACAACAATTTCGCAGATCCCCCAAGATACGGATAATCGCCGAGCCTCCCATTTTTGAAATGTTGATTTTCTCCCCCCTGTCAATTTTTTTCTGTATGAAGGCCTGAACAATGCTCTTCAAAGTACATCTATACACATGCAGTAAACATGCATGGCTGTTATTTTATCATAATTATAATGGGTGTTTATTCCAGTCCTGTCTTCTTTTCTCTGTTTCTTGACATTCCTCTTAGGCATTTTTTCACATTTTCGAAACGTATAATACTTCTGCACTGAAGAAAGAAAGGGAATCGAACTAAAAAACTAATTTTGCTCTGTGAAACATTGTGAACGTATGATTGGCAGGAAAAGCATGAAAAGCGTAGAAACAAGAAATTCGTCGAGTGCAACTCCAATCCGTTACAACGTCATAAATATTGGCTGAGTCCAAGGTCTCTGGTTTTGAGATCCGAAGGCCTGAGGCTGTAGCATCCCAAGCATATTATAGCAAGGGTGTTATACTAAGGGCATATAACTGATTTAGAATAGTGCTAAGCATTAAGCAAGCTAGGCTATAATTATTAACACATTTAAAGAAGACTCTGAAACCAAGAGTTTCTACAAGCCTCCTCAAGCAACGTTAAAGCTTTGCTCTGGCTAGTCTACATAAAAAAACTCACATTGAAGGCATGCAGTTTCGTTTTTTTTTTGTCTTCAGGGGAGGCCAGTGAAGGAGGCTATACCGTATCCTCGAGAAAATACGCCCAGCAGGAAGTCTAGGCTTATTAGAGTCCTAACTGGGCGTTTAATCGCGAACGGCGAGTTTTCATTCGAATATACGCCCACCCGCGGCCTCAAATCGAGGTTTACACTTCGCTCTATGACAAATCTTATTGTATTTTAATTTTAATACATAGTATGAACATTTTATTGACAACAATGTTATAAACTAATGCATGAATAATAATTATGATTAAAGCATGACAAGAGAATGAACATGAAGAAGTGAACTCTGACTCTATTCAATGCTTGTCGATGTCAGATGTAGCAGAAACTTCCCAAAGGATATGGTAGGACATATACTCCTATAGTAACAGAGTATATAGCTATCAGGTACTTCGTTTTAAAAAACCAAGGCAAGGTAACTTGCAAAATTAGCTTGCATGTGTGATAACTTCCTTGGACTTTGTGTTTTCCTTTCACACACACACACACACACACACACACACACTCACACATCAGCGTATAATTATACCTCGCTGTGCAAGCACACAGAGGCATCATAACTCAGTACAACGAATACTACGCTATAATTATATGCCTCAGGTGTGGATACGCAGCGAGGTATACAGTAGTGTGTTTGTGCGTGTGTCTGTGTAGAGTGATATACAACTGCTCAATAAGTGTATAAGAATAAGAGGCTTCTAGACAGACTAAGTCATATTCAGTGGATTTACAAAAATTAATAATGCTTCGACTAGTTTTGCTTAGTAATACATTGAGGGCTATGAATGATCTACGCCGTTCTTCTGTTCTGCTTTTCTCTGATTTGTCACGCCTAAAATTCACTGAATTTTATTGCAGACTGCAGACTCTAGCGTAGCAAAATTCGTTGAGTATAATTACATCTTCTTATTATATAGCTCTGCATTAGAACGCTATAGCGTTCGATATAGCTGCAAGATATAATTATAGCTGCAAGAGTCATTATTGAATTTGCTGAGTGACATTAATAATTATAATTATAGACATCAAACTTTCAGCATCCTTTTTAGCAACAATTAATCATTTCTCAACTATTTTTTCACAGCATGTGTATAATTATGCCTCGAGGCGTAGCCGCACGAGGGATACGGTAAAGCTGACTGTGTGTGTGTCTGTTCCAGCTGCAACTGCTTAACGGTTACTTGTAATGCAACAAAAACAATAGGCTTCTAGTCACATTCTCATGGATTTTGATTCGTGGATTAGCAAACATTCTCGAGTTATGGCTAGTTTGACTCACATTGAAGGCTGTTGCAGTCTCTTCAGGAATCTTTCATAGCATCATCTGTTTGCACAAACTTTCTATTCGAGTTAGCCTTGCACTAAAGCGCTAGCTTTTTGTTAGCTATACAAGAGTAAGAAAGAGCTGCTAAAGAAGCTAGCTATTATTTTTAGTGATCATTATGGAACTTGCAGACACACCCCTTCTTCCTGGATGTAATGTGCATGCGCTCAATACCACGTGTAAGAGAATCCATTTTGAACGCCAGATCCTGGCAGAATCAATTTCTTTTTTGTTGAGGTCCTGGTAAGCCACAAACCAACCTTTTCTGATAACTCTTTTTAGACTGCTTGTTATAGATAATAATTATTATTACTTTCTGTGATTGATTTCTGTCTTTCACAGACTACTGACTATGCCTTTGACAAAGGTTTTCTCCCATTGTTTGGCTGCAGGCAATTTAAGACGATCAGTATGCACTTTCTTGTGAAACAATCAAAACACATTGCAAATTACTTATCTCTTCTATAACACTCTAGTAATACTTTTGAGCGAAAGCAAAAACATGGCGAGAGGCATTAGCAAGTGCACGCTTGCAACACTTGTTGTAACTGTATACATGTGTGTATAATAGGCTGCTAGTACAGTATAGCTTCATTGGCGTTGGCGCTGCATTATCACCCGTGGTGTTCAGCACATGCACATAATTATAGAATGGGCAATACCAGCGAACAAAAATTCATCCAATGTGGGGCTCAAACCCATGATCCTCAGATTAAGAGTCTGATGCTCTACCGACTGAACTTGTCTTAGTAGCAGATCCAGGAAAAAGAAAAGGGGGATTTCAAATTAACGAGCGCGCAGTACAAACATTTTTGGGAGTTACGCCCACTTCCGGTCACACGTTGTGCAGTAAGACTATAGGGAAATCCCATGCATTCTCAGCCAGGGTACACTGTAAAAACTAGTGGGTCATTGTAACATACTAGTGGGTCATTTAAACTCATGAGCAGTGGGTCACACACGGGTCATATCCACAAAAGTGGGTTAAATGGTGATCCAATGGATGGTTATGTCGATTTTGACCCACTTTAAACGAAATAACCCGTATGTTAACTGAATATGGGTAAGTTAAACCCAGTATACAAGAGTCATATTAACCTTCTCAGTGAGTTCATAATTATTACTCAGTATTGTGAGTCTAAATTACCCACCCTAAAATAATTCCCCAGTCTATAAATAAATATTATTATCTATAATTATTTATAATCATGCATTTAGAGGCACTTATACAAACATGTCAGATGCACAAAGAAGAGTTGAAGACACTTTTTTTAAGAGGTAAGATACAGAATTTACTAGAACAGTATGCGGAGCACTACTTAACAACTACACTACTCTACACAGATAGACCTTTACTACGGTACTGAATGCTAAGGAAACCAACCAAAGACAGGTTGAGTGCTGCTGAGATAAAAACTTTTAAAGGAAGACTCGGCAACCCTCGACCTCATCGTACTCTAAAAACCAGGTGATCCTATGCTCATGAATTGATTCAAAGATGTTAAATGTTATTTTTGTAGGGGGTTGACAGAAGAGAGCAATAATAAGTGACTAGATCTGAAAGTGAGTATATTAAATTAAAAGTGATTTACCTTCAAAAAGCTATTGTTTTATTGTATAGAAACCTTCTGGAGACATCCTCTGGATTGCTTGCAGTTACGAAGTAAGTATGCAAAGTGCTATAGTTGTTGTAAAAATAACTGCTAATTCCACATCTCTAGGAGGAATGTCCCGGTTTGCTGGGCATTGGAGAGAATTCCAAGGAGAACAATTACTTGAACAATTGCTGGTGACATTCCAACGTTGTATAATTGATTTACTATGTGCACTAAATGCTAATGCTGATTGTGTGCTGTTGATTATGTATTAACAAATTTTCAAAGGTCAAAACAATCATACCTATGGGTAATTATGACTCACTTTATTGTTACTTTTAAATCAATCAATATGGTAACCCATTGGTTAATTTAACACATTGGCAAAACAACCCATGAGTGGTGTGGGTCATTTGGTGAGACATTCAAATGACCCGCAACCGCGAGTCCCTTTAACCCATTAGTTTTTACAGTGTATAAGTCCCATAATAGACCGGCCTGCGTAGAGCTATAGCTAGCTGCTATGAACAGTCAACTAACTACCTTAATATACGCGAACCCATTTGATACATCAAAACAACAGGTACAATAAATACAAAAAGCTAGGTAGTATAGTTACATGCAATAAAGCCAGCTAGCATTATAATTATAGTGCAGAGCTATAAAATTATCTACTAAGTAGAGAGCAACACTCCATGGACGAGTTTTGCTACTCTCTCTTCTGAAAAGCTGCGATGGCATTCCAAGTAAATAAACCTATCTATAACTGCAAATCCGCAAAATTGCAATAAAAAAAACGCTACTATAGAAGCCTATATATTATTAGCCTCGATCCCAGGCCCATCCGTCTCCAATTGAACGCTAGGTCGCCTCCTCGGCCTGGTATTGATTGTATCTGGGCGTGACCGGAAACTGGTAAGTATCAAGAGGAATGCTATGTACTGTAACATCTTTAGTTCATCACAGTTGGCTAAAAATACAGTGATATAATGACACTAGAAATTAATACTGTTATCTGTAGAGTGTACTGCACAGCAGTACTGCGTTCATAATAAATGCAGATGTTTAGAAGCGAAGATCTCAAACAAGAGCTTCCAGAAAGACTTAATAAATACTGCGTTGGATATGCCTGCTAAGCCTTCAGGTGGCATAACAAAGATTGTGTGTTCACAGTGCATCAAGAGACAGTAGAATCCTGACGTCACTGGTCAGGATAGCAACCACAAGTGTTGAAAGAGCCATTCCACGTCAGTAGTTTTAGTGCAGGTAGTTCTATAAGATCGGCCCCCTTGGGAAGGACACGAGTGGCACTGGGGCATCCTCTTTCAATGAGTTCGCACCCATCAGCTAGGAAGAGTACAACGGGGGTTGGAGGGGAAGGTTCCATTTTGCTCCTGTATACTAATTAGTAGAACTTAAATTCACCATTCCACTATACATTTTGTAATTCACAGTGATGGTCCACACAAAACTAGCCTCGATCCCAGGCCGCACTTCCTTGAAGGCCGGTGAAGGAGGCTAACACAACACCAGTGCCAGTACCGTAATGTCATATCTTGATCCAGATACCAAGGATTGGGCTATAGGCTATAGTGTACAATTTCCAATGATGAAATGGTATTATTGATTTATATCGCTCACTTTGACAATACATCCCAGGCCCAGCCACTTGTAGACACCCCTGAGCATAGTATACAAGAGATCGATGGCCGGAGTCTGAGGATAGACTCTACCAAGTGTATCTGGCAATCAATGGTCTAATCAAGCGCTTGTATTAAATTGTGTAGTCGAGTCAATCAAAGGTAGCCAACTGATAGCAGAAAATTGAGAACATAGGTCTGTTCTTTCACAAGAGTGATGATCCTTCTTCCTTCGCACAAGACAGCTCCTCACACTCTAGCTAAGCCTATATCTATGACAAACTAAACTTGCTAAAGAATATACCTATGACACGGAGTTCTTTGTGATTTAACGGTGATTTACGGAGTAAGTATGCTTACATACACTATTAGTGTTTCTATTCGCTCCACCTTGCTCAGGTATTCGCTCTTTTTGAGCGAATACCTGAGCAACCACAGCAACCACAGCACATGCATGCCCAGATACACGCCCAGATACAATCAATACCAGGCCGAGGAGGCGACCTAGTGTTCAATTGGAGAAGGATTGGCCTGGGATCGAGGCTAATATAAATTATTATAGAAACTCTTGTTTGCACTTCATTGATCCTTGAGCAGCTGTAGCAGTCTATATAATTATACAAACACAGACTATACCATAATTATACCTCTCTGAGCACAGTGGTGTTTCTAGGAAATGCAGCTAGTAAGGAGGGTGCTGAGAGCGAGCGCCAAAAAAAGTTTGATTGCTACTATAATAATTACATGCATGTATACAGGCTAGATACACTTGAATAACTCTTTGATCATCAGAACGTTCATCCTCTTTATATAATTAATAATTATTATAGCTACCACCACATGGGTTTCCGTATATACACTCATGTTTTAATTGTTATACACTAACAAGTTACTATAATAACGATGCAAAACAGAGACCAGTGCAGGCCCTATACCTCTTATCAAGGAATCAAGGCATACTGTAGGTTAGCAAGGTGTTCAATAATACCGAGAAATGTACAACCCACTTAATTGTTAGTATTTGACAACCCAGTACAGCATAATTATATAATTATTGTATTACTATACTAACTAATTACCATTGACAGCCACATTGCATTTCATGATGAGGAACTTTATCATGCGCAGGTGCCCCTCTCTGACTGCCAGTCCCAGTGGAGTTAGTCCATCCCTGGTCACAGCTCCTATAGTGGTGAGTATAATTATGTCAGGAATTAGCCTCGAATCCAGGCCGATTAAAATACGGCCTGCATGGCCATGGTATATATTACATGTGTAATCATATAGGTGTTGCCCGTCCACGCCGATGTATACTATCGTATAGCGCGAAATTTTCGAGGGGCTTAATTTTCGCGGATTTCGTGGGTTAGTGATCCTACACAAAAATTAAGTCCACGAAAAGTCTGAAACTATAGAAGAGGCTCTCATCTACAGTATACTCTCGCTATTCCGGCTCTCTGAAGTACGGCCACCTCGATATACCGGCCATTTGGCTTGGCACGGAATGCTAGCTATAATATTATGTTTACTGCACAAAACTCACCCTGAAGTACGGCCACTCCCTATTCCGTTTACCGGCCAGTGCTGGCTGTCCCAAACAAGGTTCAATGTAATTTTATACGAATATTACGGCCGGATATGGCGTTATGGGTGTGGTTTAGCAAATAAAATTGGATTACACTTAAATAGAGAACAGAATGATTCCTTATCCTACATTATCCTCGAGACAAGAACCGCAAAAGTAGTCATTAGATTCGAGGTAAGGTCGTTTTTAAGCCGCGGCTATTTCCTGAGCTACAGCCACCTCGCTATTCCGGCCAAGCTGCATGGTCCCAAGGGTGACCAGATTAACAAGAGTCTACTGTATACCTCTATAATGGTCGTATGGTTGGGATGTTTGAACTTGGTTTCTGTACAGACCATAGAAAATCTTTGAATTTGTGTTTCCAACTTAACTACGACCATACGACCATTGTAGAGGTAGCCTCTTCTAACTTCAGAATGGTGTGCAAGCCTTCTCGACAATGGAATAGAGCTAGGGCATAAGCCATGGAGACAAAATATTTGAACTTAGTAAACGAACTATTATTATAGTTCACGGTATTATTATAGTGCACGCTTGCAACACTTGTTGTAACTGTATACATGTGTGTAATAGTCTGCTAGTACAATATAGCTTCATTGGTATTGGTGTGCTGCATTATCACCCGTGGTGTTCAGCACATGCACATATAGAAAAGGCAATACCAGCGAACAAAAATTCATCCAATGTGGGGCTCAAACCCATGATCAGAGTCTGATGCTCTACCGACTGAACTTGACTTAGTAGCAGATCCAAGAAAAAGAAAAGGGGGATTTCAAATTAACGAGCGCGCAGTACAAACATTTTTGGGAGTTACGCCCACTTCCGGTCACACGTTGTGTAAGACTATAGGGAAATCCCATGCAAACTCATTTGATACATCAAAACAACAGGTATTCAACTAATACAAAAAGCTAGGTAGTATAGTTGCATGCAAAGCCAGCTAGCATTATAATTATAGTGCAGAGCTATATGAAATTATCTACTAAGTAGAGTAGCAACACTCCATGGACGAGTTTTGCTACTCACTCTTCTGAAAGGCTGCGATGGATTTCCAAGTAAATAAACCTATAATTATAGCTATAACTGCAAATCCGCAAATTGCAATCCAAAAAACGATACTATAGAAGCCTATATATATTATAGAAACTCTTGTTTGCACTTCATTGATCCTTGAGCAGCTGTAGCAGTCTATACACACACATGCACACAGTATACCATAATAATTATACCTCTCTGAGCACAGTGGTGTTTCTAGGAAATGCAGCTAGTAAGGAGGGTGCTGAGAGCGAGCGCAAAAAAAATGTTTGATTGCTACTATAATAATTACATGCATGTATACAGGCTAGATACACTTGAATAACTCTTTGATCATCAGAACGTCCATCCTCTTTATAATTAATAATTATTATAGCTACCATCACATGGGTTTCCGTATATACACTCATGTTTTAATTGTTATACACTAACAAGTTACTATAATAACGATGCAAAACAGTGACCAGTGCAGGCCCTATACCTCTTATCAAGGAATCGAGGCATACTGTAGGTTAGCAAGGTGTTCAATAATACCGAGAAATGTACAACCTACTTAATTGTTAGTAGTTGACAACCCATGTACAGCATAATTATGCACAAAATAATAATTATTGTATTACTATACTAACTAATTACCATTGACAGCCACAGTGCATTTCATGATGAGGAACTTTATGATGTCCAGGTGCCCCTCTCTGACTGCCAGTCCCAGTGGAGTTAGTCCATCCCTGGTCACAGCTCCTATAGTGGTGAGTATATTATTATGTAAAGAATTAGCCTCGAATCCAGGCCGATCAAAATACGGCCTACATGGCCATGGTATATATTACATGTGTAATCATATAGGTGTTGCCCGTCCACGCCGATGTACTATCGTATAGCGCGAAATTTTCGAGGGGCTTAATTTTCGCGGATTTCGTGGGTTAGTAATCCTACACAAAAATTAAGTCCACGAAAATGTTTCTATTGAGAAGGTTTATTTGCACATTATAGTCTGAAACTATAGAAGAGGCTCTCATCTACAGTAGACTCTCGCTATTCCGGCTCTCTGAAGTACGGCCACCTCGATATACCGGCCATTTGGCTTGGCACGGAATGCTAGCTATAATATGTTTACTGCACAAAACTCACCCTGAAGTACGGCCACTCCCTATTCCGTTTACCGGCCAGTGCTGGCTGTCCCAAACAAGGTTCAATGTAATTTTATACGAATATTACGGCCGGATATGGCGTTATGGGTGTGGTTTAGCAAATAAAATTGGATTACACTTAAATAGAGAACAGAATGATTCCTTATCCTACATTATCCTCGAGACAAGAACCGCAAAAGTAGTCATTAGATTCGAGGTAAGGTCGTTTTTAAGCCGCGGCTATTTCCTGAGCTACAGCCACCTCGCTATTCCGGCCAAGCTGCATGGTCCCAAGGGTGACCAGATTAAAAAGAGTCTACTGTATACCTCTATAATGGTCGTATGGTTGGGATGTTTGAACTTGGTTTCTGTACAGACCATGGGAAATCTTTGAATTTGTGTTTCCAACTTAACTACGACCATACGACCATTGTAGAGGTAGCCTCTTCTAACTTCAGAATGGTGTGCAAGCCTTCTCGACAATGGAATAGAGCTAGGGCATAAGCCATGGAGACAAAATATTTGAACTTAGTAAACGAACTATTATTATAGTTCACGGTATTATTATAGTGCACGCTTGCAACACTTGTTGTAACTGTATACATGTGTGTAATAGTCTGCTAGTACAATATAGCTTCATTGGTATTGGTGTGCTGCATTATCACCCGTGGTGTTCAGCACATGCACATATAGAAGGGGCAATACCAGCGAACAAAAATTCATCCAATGTGGGGCTCAAACCCATGATCCTCAGATTAAGAGTCTGATGCTCTACCGACTGAACTTGACTTAGTAGCAGATCCAAGAAAAAGAAAAGGGGGATTTCAATTTAACGAGCGCGCAGTACAAACATTTTTGGGAGTTACGCCCACTTCCGGTCACACGTTGTGTAAGACTATAGGGAAATCCCATGCAAACTCATTTGATACATCAAAACAACAGGTATTCAACTAATACAAAAAGCTATGCAAAACAGTGACCAGTGCAGGCCCTATACCAGTACGGCCACTCACTATTCCGTTTACCGGTCAGTGCTGGCTGTCCCAAACAAGGTTCAATGTAATTTTATACGTATATTACGGCCGGATATGACGTTTTGGGTGTGGTTTAGCAAATAAAATTGGATTACACTTAAATAGAGAACAGAATGATTCATTATCCTACATTTTATCCTCGAGACAAGAACCGCAAAAGTAGTAATCCAATTTTATTTGCTAAACCACACCTAAAACGTCATATCCGCCGTAATAAATTATACGTATAAAATTACATTGAAAACCTTGTTTGGGACAGCCAGCACTGGCCGGTAAACGGAATAGCGAGTGGCCGTTCTTCAGGGTGAGTTTTGTGCAGTAAACATAATTAATTATAGCTAGCATTCCGTGCCAAGCCAAATGGCCGGTATATCGAGGTGTCCATACTGCAGAGAGCCGGAATAGCGAGAGTGTACTGTACACAGCAGAACAAAATTACAGTGTGTTATTATAGCGTATAGCATATCAAATTGCTTAACTGTATATATGCATAGAAAGGTCAACACAATGAGCTATTCCCTATAATTATGGTAGTAGTCTATGGCCTACAAGTTACTATACACCCTAGAAGTGCTAACCCTCGGCTGTTGACAGGAGGATAGAGTGTTCAGTTTTACAATAATAAAGAGACTGGTAAAGGATCACTTTAGCTGCATGTAGATCTACCTCGAATAAAGGTCGCGTGTGGAGCTCATGCAAGTTCAAGCTATTCCGCAAAAATTAAATGCGCAAAAACTATTCTAACGGTCATTTCGCGAAATTTCATTAATAATTATACCCTCATAAACTATACCCAGGGGCGTAGCTACCATTGTTTCCTGGTTGCCCAGAAACCCCCCCAGGAGCTGCTGAGAAAATTGGGCAGGGCTCCCTATAATTGAAATCATGCAGCCCTGCCCATCTTTTCACATGTGGCTGCAAATCAATAATCAGAGCAGCACCGTGAAGCGTTTCACTTTGGCTTTGTCTCAGCTAGTTAGTCTCAGCTAGCTAGCTACCTCAAACAAAGAAGACCAAGACTTAAGTTCTAGATCTAGTATCAATCCTGAATGCTCCAGTATTCTCAGACTCAGCTCTAAGCACAACTTTATTCAGGAAGTGTACAAGTTTAGAACAATCTCAGCCACATGAAACCTCTCAGGTAAATGACATTTAATTGTTGCTCAGCTAGACTAGCAATACACAATTGGCACCTGCATGCCTAGTATGTTACGTCTATAGCTAGCTAGCTTCTCACAAACATATAAAAAAGTCATGAACAATAGTCAATAACAGTAGGTGTGCCCCAATCAAGAGGGTGTGGTACCGGAAGTGGGCGTGGCCACACACATTTCGTGGCGCTATCGCGCCGCTGATGTTTCTGCAGAAACCCCTGTCTCAAAAGTCTGGCTACGCCCCTGATACCCACTATACGGTATGAAGAGCAAGCCACAAGTATTGTTTAGTGTTAAGTGCCATCAACACGCAGGAACATTTCACCCATATAATAAGGTGTCACACAAAGAGAAACTACATTTGCCCACAAGCAT
The DNA here is from genome assembly GCF_963675165.1 of Halichondria panicea. Taxonomy (NCBI): domain Eukaryota; kingdom Metazoa; phylum Porifera; class Demospongiae; order Suberitida; family Halichondriidae; genus Halichondria; species Halichondria panicea. Next base: position 7,152,975 of record NC_087383.1, read on the forward strand.
GCTACTAATAATTATACGTAAGAGCAAGCCACAAGTATTGTTACATGCAGAGGTATAAATAACAGTCGGTCGCAATTAGCTGACTATTAACTATACTGGCTCAGTGATAGTGTCCTAGCATGCACAGAGTGAAAGTCAAAGGTCATATAGTTATGATGAACATATGCGCACTCATAATTATATCAGCTATGTTGTTCATTGCAAGAACAGGCCTAGCTATGTAGCTATGTAGCAGAGTGACAAACCGACTAATGGTAAGCCTCTAACTAAACCCTAGCCTCGGTCCCAGGCCGATTTTTTTTTAATAGAACGAAGTTGAAAAATACGGCCTGGTATTGATTGTATCTGGGCGTGGCAGGAACCGGAACTGGAAACCAAAGCAGAGATTCTTCACACTTTGTTTCCTGTCATATTTCCCCGTATAAGTTTAATGCCATAATTTAGCTCCGTGTATATATGCACACAACACAAGGCCTATAGTTGTCGGCCTAGCAAGAAACAACTCGGCCTGGAATCGAGGCTACCTAAACCCTACTTGATTACTAAGACATTGCAATTGCATGGGTAATTTAGACCAATATCACCTGATGGCAGACTAGGACAACTTATCAGGACAATCAAGAGGTGTTATTTCTACCTCTGCTGTTAAGTGCAATCAACAGGGTTAAACGTATTTTATTTCTGCTGACTAGTTCACATAATTATGCACGTGTAACTAACTTACCATTGACATCAACATTGTATTCTGTGATGAAGTACTTGATAGTGTTCAGCTTCCCCTTACTGACTGCCAGTCCCAGTGGAGTTAGTCCATCCCTGGTCACAGCTCCTATAGTGGTGAGAGTTGTGGAAGTGTACGTGATAATACGTGTAGTGAGGATAAACTATTATTATTTGTAATTTAAGCTACGTTCTGTAATAATATACCACTATTATACAGTTGTAACAGGTTATTTTGTATGGTGGATCTTTTCACATTTTTTTTATTTTATTATTACACAACCAGCAAAAAGTAGGTTATCATGCCATCCTCTTATGAGTAATAACTTATTACTTGTATATGTATGGCCTTCTAGCAATTTCACGATCACTGGAGCATTCCATATAATTATTATAAAAGGCTGCTTAGTGGGTAGCTAGCTGAAGATCAGAGTGTTCTGGTGTAATTTAACTCCATAGCTTTGGTATACTCAGTGGCGGATCCAGAGGGGGTTCTTTGGGTTCAATTGAACCCCCCTTTGAGATAGAAGTGAGTGGGAGGCTCAAGCAACTAGTTAGCAAGTTGTTCTTTTCTTACTAGCTTTCACATGCACTTCTTACTAACCTTTAGTCCTTGTTAGTCCTGCGAAGCTTTGTCTGTGCAGTTTCAGTGACTATGAAGGCCAAAAACTCTCCAGCGTAGCGCATGCAGATTGCTTATGAAAAGTGATGACCTTTTTTTTTAGGAAAAAATTCGGTGTTTTAATGCGCATGCTCATTGTTTCGAAGAAATGACGACCTTTTTTTTTTTAATAAAATAACAGTCCTTGACCTGCTCAGGGCCCTGGAACCCCCCTTTCAAGAATCCTAGATCCTCCACTGATACTGTACAACAGAATAAAATTGCAGTGTGTTTGGACGCTATTATAGCGTATAGCATATCGAATTGCTTTTAACTGTGTGCAGAGAAAGGTCAACACAATGAGCTATTCCCTATAATTATGAGAGTACCATAAAGGTCGCGTGTAGAGTTCGTGCAAGTTCAAGCTATTCCCCAAAAATTAAATGCGCGAAAACGTTTCTAACGATCATTTCGCGAAATTTGACTCAAAATACTCATCCCAAACCTTCGTCTGGGATGGCCCACTATACGGCACTATAATTATATACGGTACGAAGAGCAAGCCACAAGTATTGTTTATAGTTGTTAAGTGCCATCAACACGATTAAACGTATTCTGACTTGTTCAGTTTACCGTATAATTATATACACCCTCGAGCACTGAAGTGCTAACCCTCGTCTGTTGACAGGAGAATGGAGTGCATATAGCAACCACACAATCAATAGTGTTTAAATTAACAGTAACAGACTCAGTAGATCAATTATTATAGCAAACATATAGAGACTGGTAAAGGATCACTTTAGCTGCATGTATATCTACCTCAAACAAAGGTCGCGTGTGGAGCTCGTGCAAGTTCAACTTATTCCGCGAAACTTAAATGAGCAAAAACTATTATAACGATCATTTCGCGAAATTTTATATACCCTCAAACTATACCCACTATAATTATATAAGCCATGCACACAACACACCATGACAGTGCATAAGCTATACGGTACGGTATGAAGAGCAAGCCACAAGTATTGTTACAGAGGTATAAATAACAGTCGGTCCATCGGTCAATTTCTAAGCAATTATCTGACCATTAACTACTTGCTCGGTCATAGTGTCCTAGCATGCAAAGATTGAAGGCCAAAAGTAATTAGGGTTAGGGTAAAATGTAACATGGAAGGGACAGTATGACTTGTGTAACCTTGACAACGTATCTAGGTACCCTAACCCTCCATTATCAACTTCCCCTGATCATGAACTGTACTTCATTCACATGAATATTGTATTGCATGTACTAACTTACCATTGATATCAACATTGCACTCTGTGATGAGGTACTTGATAGTGTACAGCCCCCCCCTACTGACTGCCTCTCCCAGTGGAGTTAGTCCATCACTGTTCACAGCTCCTATAGTGGTGAGTTAGGGAGCATTGACACGTACATAGTTTACTAAGTCAGAGTCAATTGTTCTCAAATTCAACTATTCAATAGCTGCGTATGCACTAGACACGTTAAGACTTGGTACATGCATGCATGGGGATAATTCCAGGGATGAAACATGTCACTATCCCCAGATTAGAATGAACATTACCACAATACACAATAGTATAGAGTCATATGGCTGCATAGCAACCACACAAACGTTGTCAGTTGCAAACCACTGTGAGTAGAGGTCAGGGTACAACAACCGTCAAATCACAAATCACAGTATTGTTTTGTGTAAAATCTCAAAATAGGAGTGTGTGTGTATGTGTTGTGTGTGTGTGTGTGTGTGTGTGTGTGTGTGCGCGCGTGTGTGTGTGTGTGTGTGTGTGTGTGTGTGTGTGGGTGGGTACGTGCGTGCGTATGTGTGTGTGTGTGTGTGTGCGTGTGGGTGCGTGCGTGCATATGTGTGTGTGTGTGTGTGTGTGTGTGTGTGTGTGTGTGGGTGCGTATGTGTGTGTGTGTGTGTGTGTGTGTGTGTGTGTGTGTGTGTGTGTGTGTGTGTGTGTGTGTGTTTGAGGGTATACAAAAAGTATCATCACGCACACACACACACACACACACAAAGTACAAAGTACAAACAAACACAAGTTTAGTTTCTGCATGACTGTATATAGTGATCTCACTGTATGTACTATAGTCTAGTGGGTCTGACTGCCATTGATAGTGATACACACACACACACACACACACACACACACACACGAAATGCGGCCTCAGTGATGGGCACAATGGACTCACAGACCCTCTCCCTCGAAACATTGGAACTTTGAATTACTACATTATTTATTGTTGTATGAATTACACCTGGTCTGTACACCTGGTCTGTACACCTGGTCTGTACATATATACGTATACTATTTCTAATAGTATAAAAAACTAATTATAATAATTACTATCCCACATAATAGAAGCGACTAACTCATTAAACGAACAGGAAACATAATTATTCATGAACATTTCTAGCAATATTGAGTGTTTTGACATAAGCACATGTACATGCATGTGTCTAGCCCTAACCACTATGTACGTTAGTTTAGCTATGAATTGGAGCCTTAAAGTGTTACATGACACACACACTGACTTACCTAGGTCACACTGTCCAGTTGCCATCAGTAACTGGACACACTTCAGGTATCCCCACCAGCAGGCATAGTGCAGGGGAGTGTTCTTAGCAGTATTCTGTACATTGACATCGATGCCATCTTGCTGTGTGAGTATCTTCACTACATCAGGGTGGTTGTAGTAGCATGCCGTATGGAGAGCGGTCCATCCAACACTGTCCCTCCAGTTGACAGGAGCTCCTCTAGCCAGCAGCCTCTCCACCTCGTCCACACAACCACCACAGGAAGCATTATCGAGTTGCTGACCCAGATCATCACTACAGTGTATTGTGGGAGGAGGTAAACAATGAAGGGCAGAAATTATCATTATTATGTACCTACAAATGACAATGAGTAATCTCAGTCTCCAATTAGTGGACTCTTAGGTGGTGAGGAGTGAGTGGGTGTATTATAGAGGATGTGACTGTATTGACCACAATCTTAGGAGCTAGCCTTCACTTGCTAGCTATACCCACATCTAGACACCAGAGGAGCCTGCAACTAATTAACCATCACTCATGAAGGTCACTCATTAGTTTCTGAGGTTGTCATCTAAATAAGTAATACAGTCATCTTTGCTTCTATAGCTAGTAAGCACGAGTTATACTATTATACAATACATGTAGTGTTAGGAATACATTTTGGTCACAGTCATTATTGGACAATAGAGTGTCTGGATTCATAGATAAGGAGTACTGTATTCATTGTGGCCTCTGAGATATGGTCACCTCAATGTACACATGCAGCCATTCCACCAAATGTTCACCACTTAGTAAACCACAGATAAGGAATTGGAAACGGAAGTCCCTCAAAATAATTTTCACCACTTAGTAAACCATAGATTATAGAGTTAGAGAAGTTACATTGAATCTGCAATGGAGCCTCGAAACTATTCGCGTTACTTATGAACGAGGCAATCAATTTTTGTCGGGTAACTCCCTTAAAATAAGAAAGTTGTGTTTCCTCGAGATATCATCTGTTTATAACACGCCTAGTCCGTCAGCCACATGTAGTACTTATAATGACTGACAACGTACACCCAGTAAAAAAGATAAATTAGCTAGTAAAGTCATAAGTTCCCAAGGCTGTTTTAGAGCGTGCTAGTTATAACTACTACAATAGGTATAGACCTTGAATATAAGTAAGTTGCACGGACTAAGCAGCTATTTGTAGTTTATTATGCACTGTGTGTAGAAATAGGTATTGTTGTGGCTCCATTAAACCACAGCGTAGCGCGGATGATACTCGAGGGTACCTTCGTTTCCAACCCCTTTAACCCCTCAATCTATGGTGTAACACAACAACTCATGATCAGAGTGGTCCAGGGTTCAATGAACTATTTGTTGTGTGGGTTCTAATGAATAAGAATGGTATGCAGAAACATTAATTTTCTTACAGAGCAATTCTAATGCACCTATCAATGTGTCGCCCCACTACCCTCCTAGGGAGGGGTCAGGCTAACATGGAGGATTTGACCACAGGTCAAATTCCCCACATGCCTTAAGCAGTTGTACAGTCTTTACTACGCAAGGCCAGGTCAAATCATATGTGACAGGGCCTAGGAAAACAACCCTTATGGAGCAAACTAATAATGTTCAGTACACTACAAAGTAAAATATTTAGAGCTATTTTAGGATTTTGGTTTTCTTTCATAAGAAGTAACTTCAATATCTCCTCTAACTAAAAAAAAATTTTTTTTATCCGAAAATTTTTTTGTATAGCCGTTACAGGCAGCCATTGAATTTTTTCATGCTGTTCTTGTATGCGGATAGAACTTTGAACATTAGTTTCTCAAAATGGTAGGTCAATACTGTCCCCCTTTCACCCGAAAATATTTTGGGGTAGGAAGGTGCAAAGTGAGTGATATTGTAATCAATTTGAAGCTTAAGCACTGCTTTATTTAATTAAGCAATAAAATACAATTAATTAGTTTGCTCCATAAGGGTTGTTTTCCTAGGCCCTGTCACATATCAGTATGGGGCCAACATTTCAAGTCTAATTCCCCCGTATGTCCCGGGGGAGCACATTAGGTGCATAATTGCAATCTATTATTATTTCCCTAATCAGCAATGTCATGGTGTAGTGTGTGATTGAAGCTGTACATGTATACTGCACTGATGTATCTTTGTCAACCCTGAATACATACACAGACAGCCACCAGATACTATACTATGTACACCTTGTAGCTGTACAAGCTCACCTTGTTGCCATTGTCCTGACCTTCCTGACCTGCCCTGGGGCAGCCAGGGACTAGTAGCTGCAAGATAAGTGTAGCCGTGATCCGCAGAGTTACTTCAGCTCAGATAGCTTTGTTTTGAGATGAGATACGCCCCTCACCTGAGTTAGGAGATACGCCCCTTTTTAGCTCTTAATTTGCCACGATTATTACTGGAGGGGATGCTGTCCGGGGGGGGGGGGGGGGGGGGGTTTCATGCGGGGGACACTGTTTTAAATTTGTTTTATATTAATGATCTTTACCTAAACTCCATATTTGCTCTCATAGAGAAGTAATCAACAATTGCATTCTTCAGCTCATAATTAATGATTAGGTCAATTGCAATTTCATGTACACAGTTCACATGATCAGAAATACAAGTACGAGTGGAAATAATAGTTATTAGTATTATGTTATTACTAGCAGTCCATTTCTCTAGTCCAATACAATAGAGAGGTTATTTCTTTGCCCCGAGATGGAGTGGACTCTGTGAGGGATAGTGGAGCGTAGGTGGGCGTGGCCCTAGTGGGGGAAATCCCCTCGATGGTGGTGGTGGGTAGTACCCGCCAGCAGGAGGAGGGAATCCTGCCCCAGGGGAAAGTAGTACAGATCATGATAATCACGTTCTATAGCTACTACACAGAGACACCTTACACACAGGGTAGGGTACACGCAATGTGAAGATAAGCTTGTACATGTATCACTATGTATACCTGTAATAAATGTTTTAGGTGTTAAAATTCATTTCAAGTGAATAATGGCAACTTCTAAAGAAAAGCTCTGGACATTAGATTAGTGCTTGTTAAACATTTCTCTCTAATTACCTGGTGGCGGTGGTGGTGGTCCGAGTAGTTGTGACACGTGTGGTGGGCGGGATCCCAGTACATGTGATATTTGTGATGGGCGTGGAGGTGGGGGAAATCCCCCAGGAGGAGGAGGGGGAGTCGCCTTGGAGCTCAGGCCAAAGGGGTCAAAGGGCAAAGGGGGCGGGGCTACACAGAGAGAACACACAATCAATCGATCACAATTAATTAATACTAACTCTGAAAAGGGATAGACAACAATTATTCAAAATGTGCTGTTAAGATTGTCAATTATTCACTGTACAAAGGTTGTGCAAATGTTTCCAGTGCTAGTGGGATGATATCTAAAAGGACTACGATTAAAAGTTGGATAACAAAAAGAAACATTGCAGTAATAGGTAGTGCCCCTATATCAAACCCACTGTAGTGAGGACACTCACCTGCTGGCAGTCCTGGTACAGGGGCTAGCGTCTGTTGACCCTTGACCCCCAGGGAGGGGGTGGTCTGGGCCTTTCCCCACAACACCTTGAGTCTGCGACCTGAAACACACACACACACACACAAGGAGATAAACAAGTGCCATAATTATGCCTCCCAGCGAGGTATGTGTGTGTGTGTGGAGATGGGGGGAGGTGTGTGGGTGTGGGTGTGTGTGTGTGGGGGGGAGGAGGTGTGTGTGTGTGGGTGTGTGTGTGTGTGGGGGGAGGAGGTGTGTGTGTGTGTGTGGGGGTGGGAGGAGGTGTGGGGGTGTGTGTGTGTGGGGGGAGGTGTGTGTGTGTGTGTGGGGGGGGGGGAGGTGTGTGTGTGTGTGGGGGGGAGGTGTGGGTGTGTGTGTGTGTAGGGGGAGGAGGTGTGGGGGTGTGGGTGTGTGTGTGTAGGGGGAGGAGGTGTGGGGGTGTGGGTGTGTGTGGGGGGGAGGTGTGTGTGTGTGTGTGGGGAGGAGGTGTGGGGGTGTGGGGGTGTGTGTGTGGGGGGAGGTGTGTGTGTGTAGGGGGGAGGTGTGTGTGTGTGTGTGTGTGTGTGTGTGTGTGTGTGCGTGCGTGCGTGCGTGCGTGCGTGCGTGTGTGTGTGTGTGTGTATAATAACTGATACACTGTACGCACCTTTAACAATGAGTTTATTAAATGTTGAGTCAGCAGCTTTCTCTGCGGCTGCTCTAGTGGAGAATGTGACAAAGGCATAACGAGACTTGGTCACCATGTGAATAGACATGATCTCTCCAAATGCATAAAACTGGTCCCTGCAAACAATAATGATAGAACGCTCAAAATGCATCAATGGAATAGGATAATACACAAACTAGCGAAAACACTAAAATTATTGGTAGACCAATCATAGAACTGGTGTCTAAGCGGTAATTCTGAGAGCTATCAATTAGTTTTGAAATTGGACAATCTGAACACAAATTGAGCAAGGGCTTCATCTAGTGGTGGGGGCTGGGGTGAACCTCCCCCCCCCCCCCCAATGCTCAGCTTCCCTTCCATGTATAATAATGACATCATCACATTAGTACTGTCCATGGTGTACAATATGTAACTAGATCTACTGTGATGCACTAGCATGTAATAGGGGTGTGGTCAACAAATATGGGAGGGGCCAAAATTGTTGCGTCCTGTGCAAACCTTCCCTCCCAAACTGTTAATCCAAGATGACACCCTGTACTCTCAAAGATAGCTACTGAACTGCTAAATGCTGTGTACATGTTACATTACCTGCTACACAACGTCACTAATAGAGTTACATACCTGAGATCTGATTGGTTGAATGACTCATCAATTCCTCCTATATAGAGGCTGGTGACTGTCTTATCGTCAGGTGGTGACAGAGTGGGCAGGTCCTGGGCACTGGAGAGAAGCTTCTCAGCCACCGGGTCATTCACGCCATGGTAACGATCCTTGATCTTCTGATTGGACAGTGGGTCATTTGGATCTGTCGGCATCTCGTGCCTGCATGTATATAATAGCAGTTACATAGTCACACATGCTGGTTATATAACTAGTATAGCGGGTAACAATTGTTCGCAGATTAGCCACTTTCGGGTATAATCTTTTCAAGGATAGCAGTTTTTGCAGACTAGTATATAGAACAGGCACTATCTGAGCACAATCACTAGCTTATTGTCAATCATACTGTGTCATTGTGTAATAATAACAATTATTCACGATGACGTCAAACTGCCTCCGTTTTGATTGGATGTGGTCTACTTCATCACGATTAACGCTATCCTTTAATTAGACTACATTTAACTAATGTACCGTATTACTAGAATGTTTTGCGAGCATCAGACATTTGCGAACTTTGCGATGGTTGATCAATTCGCAACAATAAAATCCGCAAAACCTAAATACACACGATCCTTACCAGAACGCAATAGTTAGATCACAAAGGGTCAAATTTTCTGCTGATTTAGCTCATTCGCAAAGGTTCTTCACCCACAAAATATTCTACGGTGAGGGGACCTTGTTATTGACAATCATACAGTGTCATGTGTAATAATCACTTCTTCATGATAACGTCAACACTAGTGGTCTGCTTCACCTGGTTTAACGCTATCCTTTATATGTGCATTTCAATGTAAGGGGAGCTTGTTATTGATGTGTAGTGTGGTCACCTGTAGGGACACTCCTCTCCACGACTGCACTCTCCCTTGACCCAGAATGAGCAAATGTGAGGTCTGTTGCGTTTGTAGTACGGTCCAGTACGCGACATCTTGAGCAGCAGATCATTAGGGGCTTTCCCCCCACCACCCCTTGGCTCTGTCCGCCAACTCTCAGCAATATAGGGGGTCAAAGGTCATTCTACATGTCACACCTACTGATATCGTATTATTAATTCTCACGATCGATAATCATTATTGACAATTTAAAGGGAGGTCGGACAAATTGTAATTACAGCTTTTTAAAGAAAATTTCAATATTTCATCCATAAGCACCTGACTAATTAGAGACTTGGTATGAACTCTGACCTTTTGTTCCATATTCTGCTGATAATATTCTCGGCCTACGTCACTCTTGGGGAGAGTGTCTGTGACATTGAGAACACTGTCCCTAGCCTGTACAGGGAGGCCATACTCGAGGTCTGTAGGTTATAAAATTATAATTATAGTGACCAGGACTGCATTGAGGGGGAGGGAGTTCAGATTCAAGCTATGTGTACTGTAGATGGAGCTACCAAATATATAAGCACCAAAGACACATTAATACAATTTACTGTATCAAAGCCTCCATACACACAACGTTAATAGTGGCAGATATTGATATAAAAGCGAGCAAAAGCTAAGAAACTTGCAGGTTGGTATTCAGAGCTACACGCGACCTTTATAATTAACAGCTGAAGTGATCATAGTGTGAGTCCTATGAGATCACATGATAGGGAGGAGTCTGCTCACACTGAAGTGATCTCATACTAGGGACAAGGGAAAAGGGTCACTAAAGTAGAAAGCTAGAATTGTGAGAGGGGAGGCAGTTCAAAGCCTCCATACACACAACAAAGTATTAGTTTTAAGAGTGGCAGACTTTGATGCTAATTAAAGCTTCGTTGTCAAATAAAAGCAAGTAAAGCTAAGAAACTTGACCTTGCACACTGACCTTAGAGCAACACGCGACCTTTATTAGACTATGTATGGAAACAGAGAGATAGAGGATAAACTACTGTGAGACTTTTATACAAAAACTTGAAAAAAAGTTGTTCTAGGAAGTACTGAATGCAGTGTACTGAGATTGTGTGTCACCATGGCAACATAGAAAGGGTTATATAGTGACAGGGCTCACCAAGGAGACAGGTTTGACAGATGTTCTTGAGTTGGGCACATGATTGGCAGACCTCTGTTCTTTTGTAGCGCATCTTAGCACCAGGACACCATCGGAACACAGTGTAGGGCCGGGCACAGATCTGAGGGGACACTCTGGGTAACAATGACCTCATTACAATTTTGTAAAAGTACCCGAAAAAGAAAATAAGAACCTACCAATCGGGGGCAAGTTGGTGACGCCCCAACTTGATTGTGTACTTGACAGCAGTATACTGTGTATATAATTATGAAACCCTACCCAATAGTTACACCTAACAGAGACAATTCTCTTTATCAGAGTACATCTAAATCAGCAGAGTTGTGTACCCACCTTTCTTGATGATGACTAGATTGAGCACACTCAGGTTGCTGTCCATTATGCAGCCTCTCACTGACTTGCGTTTCCTATCTCCAGTGCGTCTGGGTCTGTAACAACTGTGCCCCTTCTTGAGGAGGAGCTTAACACGGCCATTAGTGAGGACACCTTATTTCATGAGGAAGTTGTCATTGCCACCGCTGATACGAACCACATAGCCCTGTGTGTGTGTGTGTGTGTGTGTGTGTGTACGAGGGTCGGGTGTGTGTGTGTGTACGAGGGTCGGGTGTGTTGTGTGTGTACAATCTTACAGAGCTGGAATATATAAAAAAACGGATTAGACCTCATAACATTAGACCTCATAACTTGGTAGTGAGATTAGATCATGTGATTGGTCTAATCCCCACCTATCCCGGTAGGGGGGCATTATAATTTGACTAGTGCATTCAGTATGTACTACTGAGATAATTGTTTACCTCTCCACTGTTGTATGAAGTCCACAGGACGACCTTTGAACCTCCAGGTGTTTGCGACAACCACATTGCCTGAGTCTTCGTCCTCCAGCCCCTCCAACACTTTTTGTTGTCATCACTTCATTCCGGCAGGGCGTTTCTTTCGGCTGGTTATTCTTAGCTCGTCTAGTCTATCAAATTGCAAATTGTATTTGAAATGCTGAGCTGGGTATCTGCTCCATGATGTGTTCCTCAGTACGGCTAGACCAACACCACCTCACTCTTGCCTCGCTATACTCTACCCTCAAGAGTTTCTTTTAACGTGAGTCCCAGCTCTGAGCTAGCTGACAGTCATTACTTGTCCATAATTATGGGTGAGAAGCCTGAGAGGGTTATGGTCGTCATACAGATTACTAACAAAACATGGAGAAAGCTGTTCCAGAGTTTTGATGATCTTTACCACACACACTCGCAGAATTGACTGGTGAGGGTTATGGTCCGTCATACAGATTACTAACAAAACATGGAGAAAGCTGTTCCAGAGTTTTGATGATCTTTACCACACACACTCGCAGAATTGACTGGTGAGGGAAAGCGATCGTTTGCCGATCCCTATACTGGCTATATAGCCTAGTAATACTCCAGTAAATAGCTAGTGGCAGTAGAGATAATGTGGCTATTCATGCAGTATAGAGTGTATAGGACAGCCATTAATGAAAAGGATCTCCATGCATGCACCTTAATTAACTAGTGTTCAAGCTGGCGCTGTGCTAATGCCTCTCGCCATGTTTTTGCTTTCGCTCAAAAGTATTAGAAAGGTTAATAATTTGCAATAATTATGATTTCAAATTGACAAAATAGGTGTTAGCAATTGAATGAACAACACAGTAACGAATAATACAAATTAAAAATAATGTAATTAAGTATTATTTAGAACACACCTAGCCAAGATTAAGTGTTTTAATCTGCGTGCCGAAAAAACGATGCTATGATCAAGTCAGCAATTTGGTACACATGAAACAAGTCGAAACAATAACATTCAACTTTCTAATACTTTTCAGCTTTGCTTGTGTACATATTCAATCTGCTTGTATTATTATTATAATTATGATGACATTCAGATTCAATCTGCTTGTATTATGGTTGTTTATCAAAAAGTGTGCATTAACAAACCAACTTAAAGCACACTTAAGTGTGGATTAAGTTATTTAATCCATGGTCACCTGACTGCTTTCAGATAAGCTGATTGGCTGGAGATCATGTGATCAGCACTAAGTGATAATAGAGCACATTGCTCGCATGTTTAGGTATGTGTGTGTGTGTGCACACGTCCATATGAGTATGCATGTGTGGTACGTGTTTGTTGGTTTGTGTGTGTGTGTGTGTGTGTGTGTGTGTGTGTGTGTGTGCGTGTCTAGCTATACTTTAGAACCCCACTAAGGTTGTACTACGAAGATCTTGAAACATTATCAAACGGTCACTTTTCTTTCGACATTAATGTACTAAGCGTACCTGGAGGCAGCATATTAAAGATACCATGTGAAAGAGCAGCTCAATGCGCATGTGCTGGTACCTACAGTGTGTGCACAGCTCCAACACAGCGGGCACAACGAATTTTAGAAAACGACCACTAGAGTGGCCGTCATATGACGGCTTCAACGGGGAAAGGGTTAATACTATAACAAAAGCAGCATCTGTTGCTAGTCAGTAAATGACAGCCACTCAGTGTACACCTAATAATGAATCTCACCGTTAACTTTGGTGGTTACATCACCTTTATCCTTCAGTGTCAGCTCTAGGATACGAACTACTAGTGCAGAATCTGAGGTGAGACAACAATTGCACTGTGAATATACTACGCTAATAAATATGCATGCATGATAGAATGTTCAGCTCAAAATGGATCACAGTCTACTGGATATGGTCACAAGAGCAAGGGATAACCTCATAATTATACAGGCCTATACTTGTATGATTCTACACAGGGTCTCACATCAGTGTCTCTGAATTAAGTAGTCACTTCAATAATTATACCAGTCGTTAAAAATTGCTATAGCTTGATCAGACCTGAAGTGCTGCCATGCCTCTGTATAAATTATATACTATAATTCTGGCTGCCCCAAGCTAGGTTTTTAATGTACTGTATTTATTTGATTAAACGCCCGGGCGTTTATTTCAGATCGAAGTCTTTAGAGGGGGTGTTTAAACGAGGAGGGCGTTTAATCCAGGAGGTCGTTTATTTATGTCCAAAACTTTTGCACATGCAGCAGCAGTTATTGTGCTCTTCTTGGGCTACTGTCTCAGCTTAAATCTATTTCTCAGCTTAAATCTATTTCTCAGCTTAAATTTAAGTCATAGGAGTGCCCTCTGTGTCGGTATCTCTCTCTCTGCCATCGATGCATCATAAAAAAGTATTTTTATTCTATGCTGCTACGCTTGCAACTGTGTTCCACGTGCTATTTCAGCTCCACCCACAGTGCCACGCTCCATACATGGGCAATTATTTAAGATGGGCGTTTATTCAAGGAGGGCGTTTAATCAAGTAAATACGGTACGTTTATTACGGCTGGATATGACGTTTTGGGTGTGATTTGAAGTATGAAAGTTTAAAATAATAGATAGCATAACATTATTTTCGAGACAAAGTCGCAAATTACATTAGATTCGAGGTTAACCTGTACAGTCCCAATTAACTGAATAGCCGCGGTTATGATTTCATACCGCCCACCGCGGAACCAAAATCTAGTCCAATCGCTTGTTACTCGAGACTTTTCTTCTGCTTATAATGATATCTAAGAATTGCCGACAAACACTCAATGCCTATAGATGCATGTATATAGACTTTAATTACATGTGTAATAGAATTTTGATCATCAGAACGTCCATCCTCTCTAACCACCTCATGGGTTTCCGTACACTCTTGTTATAATTATTACTACGATAATACACAAATTGAAAACATTGAATACCAGGCCTTATCAAGATCAAGCTATAATAATAATAATTATTATTGTACAAACTTGATTACTAATAGCTCCCATGCTTATAAGACGAAAATTACGTAAAATTCTTCTATAACTTTTGAGCGAAAGAAAAACATGGCGAAAGGCATTAGCAAGCGCACGCTTGCAACACACTGTTAAAAATGGGGTGTTACGTAGCACACTAATTTTAGTAGGTAAATGTCAGTGGTGTGTTAATGAACACACTCGTGTGTTTGTCGTGCTCAACAACACACTTGGAGTGTAATAGAACACACTTGGGTGACACAACAGAATGGTGTGTTACTGAACACACTGACATCCATACAGTGGTGTAAAGTAGCACACGATATATAAGATATTAAGAAGGTCTTTTTACTTTTCAGATACCAGAATTAATATTTATGTTCCACTTAGTACAGTTAGATCACCAAGAGTGCTAAGTATGTGCAAGTGAAATAAGAGTTGAAATGCTGCAGTCCCTGCAAATGCGGAAAACAACTTGCTATCACTCTCAAAGGAAGCTTTATACTTTGCAAACCCAGAAATCCAGGTCCTAAAAGTATGGCTATAGTATATAGAAGCCTGCAATGCATGTAGAATCTCTACATGCATGCTATATAATCATACTAGAGCTAAGTGGCTAAGTCCAGACCTTCTGTGTGCGCATGCGCATTGAGGCTAGAAGCACATGTAGTGTGCTTTAATTAAAATCAACAAAAGACTCAAGAACTGGAGAAGAACTCAATTTAGCTCTATACTAACTGCACTGAGTATTTAGCTTTCCTGAAGAACATACACTACTGCAGCACTTCATGGAGCTTCCAAAGGCCATTCATGTGGTAAGCTGGTGCAATACTATGTGTGATATGATCATATAAATTATATATAGCCTTTCTCACAACTCAGCCCAGAACTTGACCTCATTTTTGACTTGAGCACTGGTTTGGGTACAGAAGTGACTATTCTCTGGGACATACTAACTGCTATAAATGTGCAGAAAAGTATCCAGGTACGTGGAGTAATAGATATGCTTACCAGACATAATTATATTTATTATTTAGGACAAGACAAGATGACAAGATGACTTCAATCAAAATGTGCTACTGATGCTGTGCGCTCTTTCGTCAAAAGGGGAACATGTGATGTGCTGTCATTAACAGTAATGTGTTGTAATAATCCGTATAACATTTAAATAGTCATTCGTTGTATAGATGTGTTTTTGATTTGTGTTAAATGACTTGTACATTTCGTTGAAATTGCAACAGCACCAAGCTAACTAACATAGAGCAACTACACTATACCGTCCTGAAAATAACCAAGTTACGAGGTGCACATGCACTGTATGCATGTGCTAGACAACCATTATTAGTGTGCTTGAACGCACTGTATGCATGTGCTAGACAACACATTTACCATTATTAGTGTGCTTGAAGGCACTGTATGCATGTGCTAGACAACACTTTACCATTATTAGTGTGCTTAAAGGCACTTACGCATGACAGTCTATGTGTTACAAAACACCTTTAGGGGTGTCAAATTTAAAGTGTCATACCAACATCCCAAAAGTGTGTTCCAGAACACATCATTTTTAACAGTGCACTCGTTGTAACTGTATACATGTGTGTAATAGGCTGCTATAGCCTCAAGACCAATATAATTACTACGTAGCCACCAGTGAACAAAAATTCATCAATGTGGGGCTCAAACCCATGATCCTCAAATTAAGAGTCTGATGCTCTACCGACTGAACTTGACTTATAATATAGTAGCAAATCCAAGAAAAAGAAAAGGGGGATTTCAAATTAACGAGCGCGCAGTACGAACATTTTTGGGAGTTACACCCACTTCCGGTCACACGTTGTGTAGTAAGACTATAGGGAAATCCCATGCATTCTCAGCCAGGGTAAGTCCCATAATAGACCTATGTATAGAGCTAGCTAGCTGGTATGAACAGTCAACTAACTAACTTATAAGCAAACCCATTGAAGTTGATGCATCAAGTATACAATTACTACAAAAAGCTAGCTGGTATATACAGTAGACTCTCGTTAATCCGGTCACCCTTGGGACCATGCAGCTTGGCCGGAATAGCCTGAGGTGGCTGTAGCTCAGGAAATAGCCGCAGCTTAAAAACGACCTTACCTCGAATCTAATGACTACTTTTGTGCATGGTTCTTGTCTCGAGGATAATGTAAGATAACGAATCATTCTGTTCTGTAATCCAATTTTATTTGCTATAAATCACACCCAAAACATCATATCCGGCCGTAATATAATTATGTATAAAATTATATTGAAAACCTTATTTGGGACAGCCAGCACTGGCCGGTAAACGGAATAGCGAGTGGCCATACTTCAGGGTGAGTTTTGTGCAGTAAACATAATTATTATAGCTAGCATTCCATGCCAAGCCAAATGGCTGGTATATCGAGGTGGCCGTACTTCAGAGAGCCGGTATAGCGAGAGTCTACTGTAGTTGTACCATAATAGCTACAGCTATAATTATAGCGTTATAGTGCATAACACTCCATGGACGAGTTTTCGGCTACGCACTCTTCTGAAAATAAAATTAGGCTGCGATGGCATTCCAAGTAAATAAACTGCGAATTCGCAAATTGCAATCCAAGAAAATGTTACTAGAAGCCTATAGAAACCCTTGTTTGCACTTCATTGATCCTTGAGCAGCTGTGCATGGCAGTCTATACAAAAAACACAGACTATACCATATACCTCTCTGAGCACAGTGGTGTTTCTAGGAAATGCAACTGTGCAAAAGTAGGAGGGTGCTGAGAGCGAGCGCAAACAAAAATTTGATTGCTACTATAACTAGAGCACTAAAGTGCAAACCCTCGGCTGGTGACATGATACTAAAGAAACCAGAGGAATGGTATAATTTATAATGCAGTGCATGTAGCATGTATATATGACTATAGCACAGCAACTCAAGAGCAATAAAACTAAACTAACAACTGCACTGTGGAGACTGAGATCACAGCAAAAAAGCCTGGAGTCTTAGACTTAGAGAAGTATGGCTCCTGCCAGGCTGGAATATAGGATCCATGCAGAGTCAGTCAACAACCAACCCAGTCACCATCAGTGGCATGCATGTACCATTCTACTTTGACCCTATTTAATTGTTCCTGGTACAGATCACTTCAGCTGCAACTACGTAATCAAGGCCATGTGTAGCTAACTAGCTGCCAACGTGCAAGTTCAAGCTTCTTAGCTTTTGCTCGACAAAAAAAGCTTTAACATCAAAATCTGGCATTATTTAACCCTTTTCCGGCTTTAGCCGTCATATGACGGCAGCGGTAGTGATAATTTTAAAAAAATTATTGTGGGCGCTGTGTTTGAGCTATGCGCACACTGTAGGTACCAGCACATGTGCATTGGGTTGCTCTTTCACATGGTATCTTTAATATCTTGCCTTGAGGTATACTTGGTGCAGTACTGTCGAAAGAAAAGTGACCGTTGATAATGGCTACAAGATCTTCATAGTACAACGTCAGCGAGGTTCTAGGGCAGCTAGACAGTGAGAATAACGATGCTTATGGCCTTGTTGAGTAAGAGGACAGTGACTGGGATCATACCAAGAGAGGAAACTACTTTTCAGAGGTCAAGCTATAAATATAGAGCCTGAAGAGCCGGAGGAAGAAGCTCCTGAGCATGAACCAAAGTCCTGGACCTTGTAAGTAACTATGGAGTATCATAATGTAGTCAGGATAGCTTCAGTATGGTGTGCTTAGTCTAGTTAGTACACAAGTGGACATCATGAGCCACCATTGAACTTGTAAACCTGTGTGTAGGTGAAGAAAACATTTCCCGGGAAAAGAGCGTCTGCCGATACGACCTCGCAGAGAAGTTTCTGCAGATCTTGATTGAACCATGTCACCGTGAGAACATTGAGAACACTTACTTAGTGTCTTTAGTTACTTCATGCCTTCATACAATATAATTACTGTTTATGTTTATAATTGTGAAATGTGTATAAAAATCGTTAATAAGTGGGGGGTGGTCAGTTGCTAGGTAATGATGATGATGTCATGGTACCCCCAGGATCTGGGCTACCTGTAGGACAGTGGCGTTTCTAGGAATATCAGTAGGAGGGTGCTCAGGTCGCGCGACAGCGCGAAAATGTTGGGTCCCGCCCACGCACCAGAAGCCACACCCACATTTTACTGCGCATGACAGAGGACCACAGGGCCAAAACAGTTCATTTACAGTAGTATACAACGTTGTACACTATCAACTTTCTTTGTAAACTATGAAGGAAACTATTGTAGATGAACTAAAATTCAACAACATTGTAAACTATGATGTACACTCGCAAGTACAAACATAGTTTACAAGCTGTAAACTACCACTTCTGGCCCTGTGGGACACACCCTAATTACAAAGAACAATCCCAGAACAGAGAAGATATCAATTCTACTAGTATTGCCTAACTGACTCATCTATATAGCTATTATCAATATCTACTATAATTATACAGGTATGTCACAGTGTATGGTGTATATATAATTATATATAGAAGAAAATTAATAGTCCAGTTAGTCAATCTTCTGTGTGATCGTAATGCTGTCTTCATTCTCTTCAGACCACTGAAAGACATCTCTGCTGAGCAGCTAGTGACAGGCAGAGTGCACAATAATTATACTATCACGAAGAAAATCTGTATTGAAACAATTGTTTAATTATTGTTTTGTTTTTGTTTTTTGTCTTCTACCTGGTATTTAGAGTGTGATCAGGTTCTGCTGGTGATGTTGGCTGAATATATAGACACTGACAGTGAGAAAGAACAACCTTCTCTGATGCAGGCTCTTGACTTGTACTATTTTGTAGCTAAGTCACAGTACGCATGCCCAGGAAACTTATTATCTGAAGGTACGTGTGGTCTGACTCTCCAATCAGTATAAAAACTCTTCTGCGAGCTCTAGCTAGCTCCGTAGTGTAAGCTCAGGCTCAGCTCCCAGCTATCCAGTAAGTTGCAGCAATTATAATGTTAAGCTTAGGGGGGTGCTTGAGCACCCTGAGCCCCTAGCTGGATACGCCACTGTAGGAAATAGTTGCAAGTGATTACAATGCATTGTTGGTGAGATATGTATTTTTAAAGAAAAATATGTATTAATTTTATTCTGTATTTTGTTTTTTAATTAAAGCCGGGAAAGGGTTAATTAAAACAAGAATAAATACACATTTTTCTTTAAAAATCCGTATCTCATGAACCATACATTAAAATGACTCGTAACTATTTCCTACAGGTAGCCCAGACACCGGGGGTACCATGACATTATCATCGTTACCTAGCAACTGACCACTCCCAACTAATTAGCGATTGTTTACAATCATTCACAATTATGTACACAAACAATAATTATTGTATGAAAGCACAAAGTGACTATATAGACACTATAAGTAAGTGTTCTCAATGTTCTCTCGGTGACATGGTTCGATCAGGATCTGCCGAAACTTCTCTGCGAGGTCGTATCAGCAGACGCCCTTTTCCCGGGAAACGTTTTCTTCACCTACACACAGGTTTACAAGTTCAATGGTGGCTCATGATGTCCACTGCTGTACTAACTATAGCCTAAGCAAACCTATAATACTGAAGCTATCACAATACAGTCTGTAGTACAGATGCTACTGTAGATTTACCAGATCCATAAACTTGGTCCGACACCTTCAGGCTCCTCATGCATGCAGGCTCTTTATTTTCTAGCTTGAGGTAGCTTCCTATACCTTAGGCTAGCTATGATCCCAGTCACTGTCCTCTCACTCAAAAAGGCCATAAACATCGACATTCTCACTGTCTAGCAGCTCTAAAACCTCACTGAGGTTGTACTACGAAGATCTTGAAGTCATCATCAAGCGGTCACTTTTCTTTCGACAGTACTGCACGAAGTGTACCTCGAGACAAGCAGCTCAATGCGCATGTGCTGGTATCTACAGCGTGCGCATAGCTCCAACACAGCCCGCACAACGAAATTTTGAAAAATCTCGGTAGCAAATATGTCGTCCAAGGCCGGGAAAGGGTTAAATCAAGATAATAAATATATTGTTCTGTGAAGGCTATACATGCTGTAAACGCAGCGCTGTGGCATCCGGTGAGTATATAGATATACCTGTGACAAACAAACAAACAAACAGACTACTATACCCGTGGCCGCCCACGCGCACTTCGGGTAATAATTACAAGCATGCATATATATACAGGCTAGATACACTTGAATAACACTTTGATCATCAGAACGTCCATCCTCTTCATAATTATAGCTAACCACCACATGGGTTTCTGTACACTCAAGTTTTATTATTATACACTAGTAATAAGAATAATTATACCTATGCAAAACAGAGACGAGTGCAGGCCCTATATACATCTTATGCACCTACCCAACTATACCCAGGGGCAGATCCAGGAAAAATGAAAGGGGGGAGCTAGTAGAAAGAGGCGAAGCCCCGTACGAGGGTGGCGGAGCCACCCAGGGGGTGGGTATGGAGGCGAAATTTTTTGCTTTTTACAATTTGCTCACACTTTTACCTTTGAACTGTCATAATTATTAATAAGTGAATACTGAATATGAAAAAGTTAATACAAAAAACTCGTTCTAATCAACAAAAGGATGTATACTGTAGACATCTACATTCATGCACTCTTGGTACACGAAAGAATCACAATGCCTACCCAGACTGCACTGAGAGTGAGAGGAGATAAGGCTGCTTCCTTGCAACTAGCTGAAAAAGTCTCCATGTTGCAGCTCAACAGCATGCACAATAGCCTCCTTCACAAGGCCTGGCCTAGGAAAAGAGGCCTGGGATATGATCGAGGCTACAAAACATTGCACAAGGAGCTGACTCAGCAACAGCAATAGTTGACCTATGCACTTTATTAGTTCTAGCTAGCTAGCTAGTACATAAAATTATAGTATAGTATAGTATAGTATGCATGTCCAGCTAGCTAGCCTACATCCTTTATACTCTTAGTAGCTAGACTTGGCTATTGTCTAGCATCTCTTAAGTCAGTGAGTCTACATGCAAATGCATAAGTAACAAGGTTGGTGGCAAAATTGTTGTAACCTCAGACTAGCAATACATATAGGTAGTTTTTTCAAAAGGGGGGGGCTTCAGCCCCTCAAAATCACCCCTGCTATACCCACAGTAGTGGTGTATATTACCCAAGACATACACAATGAGTTATGGGGGGGCCTAACATTGCATAAGGTATAAGAAGTATCATTGTTGAGACATACACAATTAATGGGTAGGTAGAAAGGTAAAGTGGTGCATGCCATTAGCAATCAGCATACAAAGATATTCACTCACCATTGACATCCACATTGCACTGATTGATCAGATAACGGACAATTGCAGTGTACCCAAACTTGCAAGCAAAGAAAAGTCGATTGTTCTCTGGAGAAAACGATAAAAAGTGGTTAATATGAAGCACTAGACCTTGTGAGGGGTGGATTAATACTATAACAAAAGGAGCATCTGTTGCTAGTCAGTAAAATAATGACCGCCATGGACTCAGTGTACACCTAATAATGAATCTCACCGTTAACTTTGGTGGTTACATCACCTTTATCTTTCAGTGTCAGCTCTAGGATACGAACTACTAGTGCAGAATCTGAGGTGAGACAACAATTGCACTGTGAATATACTACGGCTAATAAATATAAATATGCATGCATGATAGAATGTTCAGCGCAAAATGGATCACAGTCTACTAGATATGGTCACAAGAGCAAGGGCTTACGGCTTAATTGATAACCTCATAATTATACAAGCCTATACTTGTATGATTCTACACAGGGTCTCACATCAGCGTCTCTGAATTAAGTAGTCACTTCAATATACCTGTCGTTATAAATTGCTAGCTTGATCAGACCTGAAGTGCGGCCATGCCTCTGTATATATACAATAGTTCTGGCTGCCCCAAGCTAGGTTTTTAATGTACTGTATTTATTTGATTAAGTGCCCGGGCGTTTATTTCAGATCGAAGGGGGCGTGTAAACGAGGAGGGGGTTTAATCCAGGAGGTCGTTTATTTATGTCCAAAACTTTTGCACACCAGCAGTTATTGTGCTCTTCTTGGGCTATTGTCTCAGCTTAAATCTATTTCTCAGCTTAAATTTAAGTCATAGGAGTGCCCTCTGTGTTGGTATCTCTCTCTCTGCCATCGATGCATCATAAAAAAGTATTTTTATTCTATGCTGCTACGCTTGCAACTGGGTTCCACGTGCTATTTCAGCTCCACCCACAGTGCTACGCCCCCATACATGGGCGTTTATTGACAAAGACAGAGCTTTTACCCTGGGCGTTTATTCAAGGAGGGCGCTTAATCAAGTTAATACGGTACGTTAATTACGGCTGGATATGACGTTTTGGGTGTGATTTGAAGTATGAAAGTTAAAAATAATAGATAGCATAACATTTCGAGACAAAGTCGCAAATTACATTAGATTCGAGGTCAACCTGTACAGTCCCAATTAACCGAATAGCCGCGGTTATGATTTCATACCGCCCACCGCGGAACCAAAATTTAGTCAAATCGCTTGTTACTCGAGACTTTTCTTCTGCTCATAATTATATCTAAGAATTGCCGACAAACACTCAATGCCTATAGATGCATGTATAGACTTTACATGATTGTGTAATAGAATTTTGCTCATCAGAACGTCCATCCTCTCTAACCACCACATGGGTTTCCGTATACTCTTGTTATAATTATTACTATGATAATACACAAATTGAAAGCATTGAATTATCAAGATCAAGCTATAATAATAATAATTATTATTGTACAAACTTGATTACTAATAGCTCCCAAGCTTATAAGACGAAAATTACGTAAAATTATTATGAGGCTGCTCATGCAGTGCATGCATGGGTAGCTAGCTGAAGATCAGAGTATAATCCTGAATGTACATGCAACATAACATAATTGCATAATTATTGCCAAATCATCAGGCTATCGTTGTATTGAGCCTTTAACCCTTTCCCCGTTTTAATTAAAACAAGAAAATACAAAACATAATTATAATATATCATGAACCATACATTGAAATGATTTGTAACAGGTAGCGCAGACCCCAGAGGTATCTTGACACCATCTTCGTTACCTAGCAACTGACCACCCCCACTAATTAGCAATTGTATGTACACAAACAATAATTATTGTGTGAAGGCACAAAGAGACTAAGTAAGTGTTCTCAATGTTCTCACGGTGACATGGTTCAATCAAGATCTGCAGAAAGTTATCTGCGAGGTCGTATCAGCAGACGCCCTTTTCCCGGGAAATGTTTTCTTCACCTACACACAGGTTTACAAGTTCAATGGCCGGTAGCTCATGATGTCCACTGCTGTACTAACTAGACTAAATACATCCCTAGAACCTCACTGAGGAGGTTGTACTACAAGGATCTATCAAACGGTCACTTTTCTTTCCACATTACTGTACGAAGTGTACCTCGAGGCGGCTTACTAAAGATACCGCGTGAACTTTTGAAAATGACCACTAGAGTGGCCGTCATATGACGGCTTCAATGCATGGGGAAAGGGTTTGGCTACAGGCCATTTAAGACGATCAGTATGCACCATTAACTGTGCTGGACACCGCTTTCTTGTGAAACAATTTGCAATTTATTTACCTCTTCTATAATACTCTAATACTTTTGAGCGAAAGCAAAAACATGGCGAGAGGCATTAGCAAGTGGACGCTTGCAACACTCGTTGTAACTGTATACATGCATGTGTGTAATAGTCTGCTATAGTACTGCCTCAAGACCAATAATTACTACGTAGCCACCAGCGAACAAAAATTTATCCAATGTGGGGCTCAAACCCATGATCCTCAGATTAAGAGTCTGATGCTCTACCGACTGAACTTGTCTTAGTAGCAGATCCAAGAAAAAGAAAAGGGGGATTTCAAATTAACGAGCGCGCAGTACAAACATTTTTGGGAGTTACGCCCACTTCCGGTCACACGTTGAGTAGTATATAAGACTATAGGGAAATCCCATGCATTCTCAGCCGGGGTATAAGTCCGACCTGTGTAGAGCTAGGTATGAACAGTCAACTAACAAACTTATGGGCGAACCCATTGAAATTGATACATCAAAACAACTGATACAAAAAGCTAGGTGGTAGTTGCACTAAATTGAAGCCAGCTAGCATTGTACAGAGCTGTATCTACTACTAAGTAGAGTAGCAACACTCCATGGACGAGTTTTGCTACGCACTCTTCTGAAAATAATATTAGGCTGCAATGGCATTCCAAGTAAATAAACCTAGCTATAACTGCATATCCGAAAATGCAACCCAAGAAAACGTTACTAGAAGCCTATAGAAACTCTTGTTTGCACTTCATTGATCCTTGAGCAGCTGTAGCAGTCTACACACACACACACACACTCACACACACACACACTCACACTATATACCATACAATTATCTCTCTGAGCACAGTGGCGTTTCTAGGAAATGCAGCTAGTGCTAGATACACTTGAATAACTCTTCGATCAACAGAACGTTCTTTTATTATAGCTAACCACCACATCGGTTTCTACACTCATGCATGTTTTAATTGTAACAAGTGACTATTATTATATTGTGCTCAAGCACCTCCCTTGCCTACGCCCCTGCTAACTGGATCTATAATAATATTATCATAGTATTATGTTACAGTTCAGTTTTTTACAAATCATTTACACCATTTAAATTCGTATTACAAAAACATTCATATTGACCAGGAACTTGGAATAAAAGGACCTCATTCATGTCTCACATTCTCTCAGCATGATCAGACAAGGTATAACAGCATGCACACTCTGTGCAGTTAAGGCCTGGGTCACAGGCACTGATAAGATTAATTTTATTCATTGCCTACATTTTATGTACAGTGCAACAACCAAAGAGAGTAGATTTTTTTATTTTTATTTTTTTTCACATTTTGTGGCATATCTTCTGAAGTAAAAGTGATATGATCTATTTGAGTGTAGGTACTGAAAGTTCAACTATTGGCGCTTCCATTGGACCACCACCTGTTACATCATATGACATCATCACTATGAAATGGCTGTCTGAAGATGTGTACCTCCAAAAATATGTTAGAAAAAGAAGTAGCTTATTAATTTTGTTTGAGTTAAGATCTGAAATTTGTTGTGTATGTACCTGAGTATATTGCTCATCTTTTGAGCTTCAACGGAAGTCTGGGCTACTAGTAAGTTCTGAGAAATACTGCATTTTGTTGGTTTTTGGTGGCAAATATGTTAGGAATACAACTTTCAATTTTATGCTAGTTAAGGTCTGATTTTTGAGAAGGATGTACTACAATAGTGTAAAATTCATTTGCACTAACTTACAGGAGCTAAACAAGTCTCTTCTTTGCTAGAGCGGCCCTTCTTGTCAAAAATGGTGATTTTGCTCTGTTTTGCTACTTTTGCTGACGTATACAATGATATTCATTGATTTGTGACGTCACAAATCATCTTGTTGTTATTTGCTACATCCAAAGGTCATGTGATGTCTACCTGCAAATACACAGTTGGTATTGGTCATTCTATGTCACAGGGGCGTGTCAATTTAGCCTTATACGTAGCCAAATCGCCCCAAAAGTCATAAAAAGCACTGTTTTGACAATATGGGCCGCTCTAGCAAAGAAGAGGCTAGCCTAACTCCTGTAAGTTAGTACAGATGAAAAGTACACTATTGTAGTACATGCTGCTCAAAAATCAGACCTTAACTAATATAAAATCGAAAGTTGTAATCCTAACATATTTACCACCAAAAAACAACAAAATGCAGTATTTCTCAGAACTTACTAGTAGCCCAGACTTCTGTTGAAGCTCAAAAGATGAGCAATATACTCAGGTACATGCACAACAAATTTCAGATCTTAACTCAAACAAATAAGCTACTTCTATTCCTAACATATTTTCAGAAGTACACATATTCAGACAGCCATTTTATACTGATGATGTCATGTGATGTAACAGGTGGTGGTCCAATGGAAGCGCCAATAGTTGAACTTTAAGTACCTGCACTCAAATAGATCATATCACTTTTACTTTAGAAGATATGCCACAAAATGTAAAAAATGTGTACCCAAAAAAAAAATCTACTCTCTTTGTTGTTGCACTGTAGATGATGTAGATGATGTAGTGTTAATGAGATTCATAATGTTTATTAATGTTATTCATTGCACATGACGTCATAAGGTCAATGTATTTGCTTAGCTAGTAGCCTCGATCCCAGGCTGATCCGTCTCCAATTGAACGCTAGGTCGCCTACTAGGCCTGGTATTGATTGTATTTGGGCGTGATCTGGGCGTGGTTTTTTAATACATAAAACAAATTGACTCTGTGTTACAACAAAAAATGAATCCTCCAACAGTGGTCTTCAACAACAGCCTCTGGGGCAGTATACAGCAGGAAATACTTCCCAGAAGACACTTCTTTGGCAGTGGCAACCAAATCTTTGTCGATTCCTTTATTGCTACTGAGGATGGCAGCAGAAACACCTCTATTGTTTAGACTCCTGACCTGGTCAATCATGAGTCTCATGATGAGAGATACAAGGGGAGACAAGAACAACACTTTTGTCAACAGGAGGAGCCTTGGTCCTACCTAGCTTGTAGTCCATTAAAAAGGGTAGCAACTGATATAGCAGAGAGACTTGCCATACCCCGTTGGGAACCAGATAAACACGTCCCTTCCCTCAAACAGTAGCTTGAGAGCCTGGGCCTGTTCTGCCATGAGAGTGAGGCCATCTTGCTTCAAACAAGACAACGCAACGCGTTGTATGCCATAGCTAGCTAGCTGTAAATTGAGAACATGACACGGAGCTACATTACTGTAACTTTTATGGGAGTAAAATGCCTCTACGTACACCTTTAGTATTACAGAAAAAAAGCAGGAAACAAAATGTGAAGAATCTCTGCTTTAGTTTCTGGTTCCTGCCAAGCCCAGATACAATCAATATCAGGTCGTATTTTTCAACTTCGTTCTATTAAAAAAAATCGGCCTGGGACCGAGGCTACTTAGCTAGCTGCTAGAACTATTATAGATTATCTTTGGCAACAAATTAATACGGCGGACTTAGAGTAGCTGTTTAGGCCCTCAAAAGATAGAGTATGTTGTTATGATTATGTTTCATTGATGGGAAGTAAAAATGTCTAAAACTTTCTTAGCTATGCTAGCTTCTTTAGCTCTGACAGCCACCCTAGAGGTAGGCTATTTTGTGTATCTCAAGAATACAATAACTCCTACTCTTCCCATCAAGGATACCAGTACCTAGCTATGAGATGTTCATCTAGCCTTGTTTTTGAAGCTTGATCTTGGCATCTTCAACGCCGTATTTGCAGTTCTCTTTCTGAAAGTGGCATGACGTCATCACCATTTATGGGACTAATCAGCATAATTGAATAATATTAAGCTAATTAGTTTTTTGGAAAAAGAAAACATTGAGCTTCATTTTGGATCATCATCCACTGTATATTGCAAATAATACAGCAGTATGAACATAGTGTAAATTTTGGTGTTGAAATCTGGACCCGGGCCTTAAGTGCGCAGAGCAGAGAGTCCTTCCGTATGGATACCACCAGCTATATAGCTATCATGCACTGTACAAGCTAACTAGCTCATAGATAAACGAAATTAATTAACTAATAACCTTCGGAAAAGCACTTCAATTAAAGCCTGCAGTTGAGCATGCGCTTAAAATAAATATACGCTTATAGTTGAGTAAGCGCTAATAATCCAGTTTCTACGGTATTATGTGGACACCCCTTTCTTGTGAAACAATCAAAGCGCATTGCAAATTATTTACCTCTTCTATAATTATTATAACACTCTAATACTTTTGAGCGAAAGCAAAAACATGGCGAGAGGCTTGCAACACTTGTTGTAACTGCATGTATACATGACTGAGATTGTTTGTAATAGTCTGCTAGTATATACAGTATAGCTTCATTGGCATTGGCACGGCATTATCACCTGCGGTGTTTTCATGAGCACATGCACGAGCACATGCACATGGAAGGGGCAACACCAGCGAAAAAAATTCATCCAATGTGGGGCTCCAACCCATGATCCTCAGTCTGATGCTCTACCGACTGAACTAGACTTAGTTGCATATCTTCAAATTAACGAGCGCGCAGCGCGAATGTTTTTGGGAGTTCCCACTTCCGGTCACACGTTGTGCAGTAAGACTATAATATAGGGAAAATCCCATCCTCAGCCAGGGTATAAGTCCCATAATAGACTTGCGTAGAGCTAGTTAGCTGCTATGAACAGTCAACTAACTAACTTATAGGCGAACCCATTGAAGTTGATACATCAAAACAACAGGTACAATTACTGCAAAAAGCTAGGTGGTAGTTGCACTAAAGCCAGCTAGCGTTATAATTATAGTGTAGAGATGGAGTAGCAACACTCCATGGAAGAATTTTGCTACGCACTCTTCTGAAAATAATATTAGGCTGCGATGGCATTCCAAGTGAATAAATCACCACATGGGTTTCCGTATACACTCGTGCATGTTTTAATTGTTATACACAAACAAGTTACTATAATAACGATGCAAAACAGTGACCAGTGCAGGCCCTATACCTCTTATCAAGGAATCGAGGCATACTGTACATACCAGTAGCTAGGTTAGCAAGGTGTTCATAAATGTACAACCTATTTAATTAGTATTTGACAACCCGGTATACAGCATAATAAATGCACAAAATAATAATAATTGTATTACTATACTAACTTACCATTAACAGCCGCATTGCATTTCATGATGAGGAACTTTGTGGTGTCCAGGTGTCCCCTACTGACTGCCAGTCCCAGTGGAGTTAGTCCATCCCTGGTCACAGCTCCTATATAGTGATGCGCATGTCAGGAATTAGTCTCGAATCCAGGCCGATTAAAATACGGCTTGCATGGCCATGGTATCATATAGGTGTGGTCCGTCCACGCCCATGTACTATCTATTGTATGCCCATTGTGAAGATTAGCTAGCTAGCTGTGGCCCTCTATTAGGAAGGCTTATTTGCACACTATAATTATAGTCTGAAACCAGGAGAGGCTAGCTCTCATCTACCTCTATAATGGTCGTATGGTCGGAATGTTTGAACTTATTTTCTGTACAGACCATGGAAAATCTGTAAATTTATGCTTCCAAATTAACTACGACCATACGACTATTGTAGAGGTAGCCTCTTCTGGCTTCAGAATGGTGTGCAAGCCTTCTCAACAACGGAATAGAAGGCATAAGCCACGGAGACAAAGTATTTGAACTTATAGTAAACGAACTATTATTATACTTATAATAAATTTTACAAAAGTTTCCTAATGTAGAACAAATCCTCAGATTCTGGGGAACTCAGTTTGTGCATGTGCACTATCATCACCCATGCAATAGATACCAGGCCGTATTTTAATCGGCCTGATCTCGAGGCTATAGTCAGGAATGTACAGTACATTGTCTTAGAAACCCTAACCAATGAAAACACCGCGGGTGCTGATGCCTCGTGGAGGACAGTAGTAGATCTAAATGTAAAAGCGGAAAATGATCGACCATGATCAGTGCTAGTATGCCAGGGACTTCTATACATGGAAGTACAAACAGTCAACTATAGCTAACCTAAGCTAACCTGAACACTCCTTTGGCAATTGGTGCATCAAAACAACATGCAGGTACAATCATTGAATCAAAACTTTTTACAATAGCTACAAAACTGATAAATAGCTAGCTGGTAGCTGTAGTAAGCCACAATAGCTAGACTGAAAGGGGGGATCCGTGGCACCCTGGGATCTCCCCCTGGATCCGCCACTGCTATGGTGTTGTCGAGAAGGCTTGCACACTAGTCTGAAACTACTTTTATGATCGTTGGATGGTCGTGATTTGGTTTTTACAAATGAAAGCTTCTTCTGGCTTCAAACTAGTGTGTCGACAACACCACAGAGGGCCACAGCTAGCCAGCAAGTCTTCTTGACAACGCAATAGAGAGCATAAGCCACAGTTTCACAGGAGACAAGTATTTGTTAAAATTAATACGAAAAGAAACTATATATAATATTATATGTGACAGGGCCTAGGAAAACAACCCTTAACGCGGGTATACCCGAGTTTATTTTTATTGTTGAATCGGATAAAGCGTTCTCTAAGCTTCAAAATGATACCAAGATCGACCTCTTAGCTATTTTCTATCCGGAGATATGTTCGAGGGAACGTTACGAAGTATTGCAACTTGAGCAGATGACGCTCAAACGCCATGAATAATTGAAGTTCAATTATTGATTTCCCGGCACTTCCGATCAATACTGCTGCTCAACCTCATGGCAGGAGACAGCTTCAGAAGCCATGAAACCTATTGTTCCTATTGCACAAGAGATATTATACAGAACAACACCTACAGTTCACTACTGATAAACCCTAAACACAAATTCAACTGACTAAACCAAATTAAACAGGTACTAACAGAAACACACATAAGCACACAACTAAAAACACTCTATACTCCCACTGGCACTTGAAGACAAATTTCGGAGGCCGGCTAAAAGTCAAAGAAATAAGACTCCACAACACCAGGAGAGCTTGCAGAAGGCTACTAAAAGATTTTGACCCCAAAAAAAAGACAAGAAAAACGTTAATTGACAACCAGCAATCTGTTTTGAAAATGGCTGAAGGATAAACAGCATGCATGTGCTTGCTTTCTATATATCGTACTCCAGTGTATCAGAAGAGGAAACATGCGCCACTATATAAAGAGTGTGACAACCATTTGAAGCAAAAACAACCTACTAGAGCTTAGACAGGCTTAAAGTACACTTATTGCTACACCTTATGAAAAATTGCACTATTTTCAAATTTCATCGTGTTTCGTCTGACTGACTATTACTTAGTATAACTATCTCCACTAAATCCATACAGTAATACAGTTACAGGCATGCAGTGATTGTTCCCACTCTTTTAAAACAAAATTAATTACAACCATTAAGGCAATTAAAAGTCGGATTAGTATCTTGAATAAGTGTAGTAAGTAATAATTATTCTTGGAAAGTCATTATACAAACATGTTCAGGATACAGCTTCTAGTCGACTATATACAACTTGGACAATGGGCGTTTTTCTCAGAATTGTGTTCACTTTCACGAGGCAGATGACCTCTAAGGCTCCACTTTTCTTATTATATACGCAATTCCCCCATCATGCATCATTCACTAATACTGGCAGGGTTTCGTAGAGAGGGTGGGCGTCCTGGGACCCTCCTCCCTAGAAATATGATGATGTCATAACAAAATGTATGTAATTAAAAGAAGTATTTATAGCACAAGTATAAGTTGTACAACAAAGGATCGATTAATAGTTGTATATTGTGCTATTGTATTATTAAACCTGCTCTCTCTCCGCAGGGAAAGGCAACATCAAATTACTGACTTATCTGTTATTATGATATTATCCATAGATAATATAATACTGAAGATTATCACGAGTCTGTGCCAGTAAATACACGACTGCCTGCAAAGCACGAGTGACAGTTATACTAGGCACACGGACGAGTGATATAGTCATCAGTATCCATGGTATAAAGCATTTATTGGTTATAGCAACCAAAATGCAGGATGAATCTGTACACACGAGACATGCGGTTGTTTTGTCAACCAGAAGCAAAAAAATTTACTTTTCTCCCTGAAATAGATGGACAGTTCTATTTAACAACTATAGCTATGTGTAGAGAATAACCAGTTTGGGGTAACGATCAGTTTGACCCAAAAGCGTGGAGCTTGTAGTATTGAAGATGTTCAACAGTAGAATAATAACAGCAATAAGGTACTGTGATGGCAACTGGTGCAACAACAATACATGGTGACTTAAATACAAAACATAATTATAGTTATGCTGGAATGGTCTAGAATATCAGTTCTACAGAGGTTACATCATGGGCAGGAGACACCTATTGTTCCTATTGCACAAAAGAAACAATTATACAGAACAACACCTACAGTTCACTACTTAAGTCATCATGTTTTGTTGTTGCACCAGTTGTATAGTATACCTCCATAAGGCTCCACTTTTCTTATATCTACGCAATTCCACCATCTTTAAAATAACTGCCCAGCAATTAATGTCACATGGCACGTGCGTGGCTGTGATACAGTGCAAGTGTATATATAGTATAACCTTCAACTCTCCATTCTCACCTCAGGTAATGGATGCTATAATTAAAATAATTATTATGCTAGATGTATGCACAGGCTAGATCGACCATAATAGACACTGTGTTAGGCCTCCATATACTCTTGCAACACCAGGGCTTCATAGAGGGGGGGGGGGCGCTCGCCCCCCCTGGCAATTGTATTGAAATATAGGCCATAACGCACTGTGTTACGGCCTGTTACACACCAACCAAACAAAGAGTGTTTTATAACAACAATAATGAGTTCTTTACGAAGCTACTTTAATTAAACTGCTATTCTTCTATATACTCTTTCTGTTCCATACGTCCACAATTTCTTCTTCGGAGTCACTATATCTGTATAAGTACAGAGGGCGATTCAGCGACCTTCATTTAGTGAGAAAGGCTTGTGTCGCTCAGGCTATGGCTTTTATCTGTAGTGCCATTCAACCTAGGCAATTGGATTTCTGCATTTTTTATGACATTCCACAATACTTAATAACTCTTAAGAATGAATTAAGATGCGATGTACGACAGTCTCTAAACACAACAATTTCGCAGATCCCCCAAGATACGGATAATCGCCGAGCCTCCCATTTTAGAAATGTTGATTTTCTCCCCCCTGTCAATTTTTTTCTGTATGAAGGCCTGAACAATGCTCTACAAAGTATATCTATATACATGCAGTAAACATGGCTGTCATTTTATCATAATTATAATGGGTGTTTATTCCAGTACTGTCTTCTCTTCTCTGCTTCTTGACATTCCTCTTAGGCATTTTTTCACATTTTCGAAACGTATAATACTTCTGTACTGAAGAAAGAAAGGGAATCGAACCAAAAAACTAATTTTGCACTGTGAAACATATTGTGAACGTATATGATTGGCAGGAAAAGCATGAAATGTGTAGAAACAAGAAATTCGGCGAGTGCAACTCCAATCCGTTACAACGTCATAAAATAATATTGGCTGAGTCCAAGGTCTCTGGTTTTGAGATTCGAAGGCCTGAGGCTGTAGCATCCCAAGCATATAGCGAGGGTGCTACTAAGGGCATATAACTGATTTAGAATAGTGCTAAGCATTATGCAAGCTAGGCTATAATTATTAACACATTTAAAGAAGACTCTGAAACCAAGAGTTTCTACAAGCCTCAAGCAACGTTAAAGCTTCGCTCTGGCTAGTCTACATAAAAAAACTCACATTGAAGGCATGCAGTTTTGTTTTTTTCTCTTCAGGGGAGGCCAGTGAAGGAGGCTATACCGTACCCTCGAGAAAATACGCCCAGCAAGAAGTCTAGGCTTATTAGAGTCCTGACTGGGCGTTTAATCGCGAACGGCGAGTTTTCATTCGAATATACGTCCACCCGGGTGATACAGATTATACACACTCACTCGTCTTTAAGGAGGAGGAAGTTTGTTAATTCTGCCAGTACGTAGAGAGATGATCCATATCGTGCAGACTTGTACTTGAGCAGTAGCAGTGCGTTGTATAGACTGGACGCTTCCTCTATTAGAGTTCAATTAGTGGTATCCGGCCGGCTCACAACATGTATTATGACAAGAGGTGATTGGGGTCAGAGGTCAGCACACATCATTATAGCATGCTAATTGGACACAATGCTCAGTAATGAACCTCATTATAATGCTCAGTAACTACATAATTGTAATGCTCAGTAAAATACAACTGCCATTCCAGCCTCCTATCCAGGTGAGGAGTGCCAGTATGAGTCCTTGCATGTTCCTCCAGTGTCCCTGTAGAAACAATTATACACATCAACCAGAGCAGCTCAGTATAATGTGTATTGATTGCATGAGAGGAGAGCAACACACACACAAGAGTAGCTAGGGGGAGGGGCTTAATGTCATGTGATATAGATTATACACACTCACTCGTCCTTAAGGAGGAGGACGTTGTTTCTTCGAGTGGCTGGAGATACTTGACTTGGGGACTTGAGTAGATAGCTTGTCTTAAAGATATTTTGTAGACTTAGACACTTGATTTCGCAGTTTTAACGTTTTTTGTGGTCAGTTCTGTAGAAATGAATAGAGCAGGTCATCTAACACACACAACTGCAGCCACAGTAATATGCTAGTACAACACTCCTCACCAGTCACTCTATTCCAGGCACCATAGTCTCCAACACCAACACAACACAACAGAGTGACTATTGAAAAATAATAGAGGTCTATATAATAACGAGGGGCCCCTCAAAACATAATAGCAATAATAATTATGAATGAGATGACTGGTCTTTGTAATGTTTATCGAGTCGAGTGTGATGGATGAGGAGATATCGTTGTGTATGGCCGGCCATACATGTACGTGTAGCCTTCGAGAAGATTCGTTAGTGTTCGTGGCCGGCCACCTGATTGGCGAGTAGGAGTCTTGAGAACGGGCTTGATTTTGAAAAAATGTAGAGAAATCTCATGTGTCAGCTTTTTATAAGATTTTCCGCGCATGCACTTTACAGATTATTATTATTGCTGGCTCAGCAGTTTTCTGTAGAAAAGAAGGAGGGGCTGGATCGTGTACAATGCAGCAACCACATTGCATAAGCAGTCAGAGACACTTTCTCCGGTCCATGTAGTCACACACATTTTGCTATGACCTTGTATAACCTGTTGTAGGGTTCATTGGACCTTTTTGGTAACTATAAATTCCTTTGTTTCTCTATGAGGCCACTGTTAGTTGCATTTGTTTCAGATGAGAATACTAGCTCGACCCCGATGAGGGAGGGAGGGAGGCCTTCATTACTCATTATCCCATTATTATATTTTGATGACGTTATATCCTGTTTTTTTAACTGACGACAATACACAAAAGGACGGAGTATGAAAAAAAATGGTTTAATTTTTTTACGCACTGGCTTTTTGGTGCACAATGCAACTTGCAACATGGCATAATTATGGTAAAATAATGCAATGTCAGCCAAAAAAAGGACTTTGACCTCAAATAATGGCTGACTTAATTGAGGAGGTGAGCAAAACGAGGAGGGAGGTTGATCTGAAACAAGTATGCATGCAACTAACAGTGGCCTAAACAGTCACAATGATGAGAACCGTCATGTCTTCTTATACGTAGCGTTGGAGAGTTTGGAGCTTTTTGAAGAGGCAGTTGATTGATCTTCAGTGAGTATGATGCTAGACTTTCTGCAACTGCTTTTATACACGGACATTAATAAAAGGGATCTCCCTGCATGCGCAGACAAATCTATAAAGACATGCACCTTAATAATTATCAGCCCCTTGAGGCTCCTGAAGAACGAGGAAAAGAGTCCATACGTGTGTACCTCCCATGCAGACACTATAATTTGTTTCATCTTCTATAATGAAGTGCATCAGTTGGTTAACCCATGCAGCCATCTATATCTATAAGTCGAGACCAGGCCGATTTTAATTGGCCTGGTCTCGAGGCTATACTATAAGCCATGCACCATCACAAATACACTGAGGTGCCTTTTCTTACTACTCAACACCCAGGTAATCTAATTCTTCATTATAGTGATAGCTTCCAAGTAACCTGCTTCCAATAATTTCACCGTCAAGCTTTGTTGGGGAACTCGGAGAGATCATCTTTGTCGTGAATTCTTGTCGAATAGATAAATATTTTGGTCACATTTTTGCTTATGTAATTAAATAGCTGGACCAGATTATGGTGCTGTTATAACACTTGCAGAGTGTGCTCTATATAGAACAATCAATAACATGATCTTGGTTTTGACATCTATATACACTTTATATAATACATCTACATACAACTTTGTATATGCATGATTGTATAAGCATTCTCAGCACATTCCTAGCTTTTATCATCGTATAACTATTGAGTATATATTAATAGTACAAGCTTTGCAGTTTGTTGAGGAACTTAGATTCTCAAAATTAATTGCTGAGTGTCCTGAGGTATTTCACATCCGTATCACCTTGTTTGCTTTTATCGGGACCTCATAGGCTATTTTTGGCTTTCTCCATGGAAACTTGACACTGTTACTAGCTATATAATCTTATTTGTCGAGACAAAAAAGAGGTATAATTTTGTATTAGTTTTGTATTGCTTTGCTTTGAATTTAAGGTATGGAAATAACTTTGATGCAGTATACTCTTGGTTTGAACACAGTTTAGAGAATCCTTTTACGTCACTGTTTGCTCTTATAATTATATAGACTATAGCTAGTACTCGCGTTCCAGAAGTTTGAGTTGCACTGAGTGCATGCAATATTGTAGTGTGTAAAGAACGCTGGATGGTTATCGGACTTTTCCTGTTTAACTTGTAATGTGCATGTGGTAGTGGCCGGTGCCTGAGATAATTATGTTCGTTGGCGATCCTAGTTGTATAGAAACTGGTAACATAAATGTATTAGCTATACTTGAGGACTCTTATATACCTACTTATTTTTTCATTCCGATTCGGAACGTTATATCTCATGGTTTTGCATGGGCTATCGTCAATTGCTCAGCTGTTAGCGATTGTTCCTTCACATTGCTCTCACATTCAACAGTTACAATGTCGACTATACGGGAATTGAAAGCACTTTGAACTCTACTTCAGCATGCACGAGCATGTATAATGGGTTTCCTGTAATAAGCCTAACTGCTATTTGCATAACAGGTTTGCGAGAAAATAAAATGTACCACTCAGCATTATCATGGGAAATAGAAGCTATATGCATAATATATACACATGCTAAAGGTTGCGAATTGGCAAGTTGTGTGAATTATTACTCTATATTTTATTTTTATTCGCATATCATAAAGGGAATAAGGTTAACGTCATAAGGTGTTCTAGTCATTGATAGTTTCTAGGAGCTGAGTTTGACAGCTAGCTATGTCTAGTTCTGAAGCCATGTTGGATGGACAAGCGAGTGTTATGCTTGGTTAGATGGTCATAATTATGTTAATGTACACACACAACATTCTAACCTTTCCCCTGGCCCCCACCTTAATGTCTCAAGCTGAACTAATTAGCTCTTGGCTCCAGCCCCCTCATTGGCTGACAAGATGAGCATGCAGCATGAGGAGTGAGGACAGCTTTATAATTACTAATCCTTTGTATAATAATTATATAGTTGTGTAATTATACAATGATGTTTAAGGTAGTTAAACAAGGTTAATCGATGTACTCCGCTTGCCCCGCCTACTGCATTATGTACTGCCCAGCATCTACGCGCATGCGTAATTATCTCTACACCTACCTCGTGCTTGATTATAGCTACCTGAGTTAAAAGCCCCACACCCAACCCTCCCTTGGTTTCTATACATTTCTCTGTCAGTACGACATGACTGAGCCGTGGCTATGACTGTTGGCTAGGCCACCTCTTTACCCC
Source organism: Halichondria panicea (assembly GCF_963675165.1). Lineage (NCBI taxonomy): Eukaryota > Metazoa > Porifera > Demospongiae > Suberitida > Halichondriidae > Halichondria > Halichondria panicea. The sequence goes on from NC_087383.1 coordinate 7,190,927, forward strand.
CAAGTACTTAATTAGGGGAGCATCATAATTATTAGCTAATTGGGTGCATGGCTTGCATGTTTATCACTTAACGTACAGTACATTAAATGTTTTTATTGCTATAGCTATTCATTTCATGCTTGTCAAAACTATACAGTAGACTCTCGCTATTCCGACTCTCTGAAGTACGGCCACCTCGATATACCTGCCATTTGGCTTGGCACGGAATGCTAGCTATAATTATGTTTACTGCACAAAACTCACCCTGAAGTACGGCCACTCGCTATTCCGTTAACGTTTATTGGCCAGTGCTGCATGGCTGTCCCAAACAAGGTTTTCATTAATTTTATACTATACGATAATACGTGTATTACGGCCGGATATGACATTTTAGGTGTGGTGTTTAGCAAATAAAATTGGATTACACTTAAATAGAGAACAGAATGATTCATTATCCTTCATTATCCTTGAAACTAAAACCGCAAAATTAGTCATTAGATTCTAGGTAAAGTCGTTTTTAAGCCGCGGCTATTTTCTGAGATAAGCCACCTCGCTATTCCGGCCAAGCTGCATGGTCCCAAGGGTAACCGGATTAACGAGAGTCTACTGTAATAATTATAATGTCAATAATAAGACAGTTAATAAAAGAACTACAAAAATATACTGCATAATAAATCATTATAGAAACATCGATTGAAAAAAAAATGTTCTTGGTAAAACTCGAAACGTGTTATAATTATTACACAATTAATACATGAAGCTACTTACAAACTAAATTGTGAGTAATAAGGTGAGTAATAATACTATTGAGCAAGCTAGTGTTAACATTCCTGTACACCAATGTCATCTCCACACATGACAGACAGTGACACATCCTGTACAATAAGAATAGAGACAATCATCGTTTGATAACAACACCAGTACAATCTAGAATAATGGCATATACCCAACACAAGATAATAATGCATGTTTGTGGTAAGCATTTACATCACTAAAACTATAATAATAATTATAGTATTGATTCTATACTCACATTGAGTCAAGTGCTGACAGATATCATCAGCTATCTTGTCTTTTCTCAGTCTCAGTAACAACTCCAGTACAGCTTTGTAAGTTGCTGCGTAAGGATTGTGTCTTTTCCAGATAATCAAGCATTCAGTCATGGCTACTTGAGTTCCATTTTTATGGTACAACTCATTCACATCGGCCTGTTCTGCAGGAGTTAGTCCCATTGCATTCGCATAGATTTTCGACCCGTCGAAATATTCAGCCACGTAGAGAATATCTGAGTCCCCTATTTCACTATTGAGCTGCTTGTCAGTCAGACTGTATCTGCTCACTAGATCTTGGAGAGTGGATCGATTAGCAGCTGGTCCTACAATAATGCAGGTGCAATAAAACTAATTTAGTTCCACGAACAAATTTATTTTACTTCCTCTCTCTGGGAATTCAATATTTGCGATTTTTACCAGTTTACTTCAACTTAAATTATAATGCCATAAGCATGCATATAATTATGCATGTATGTAGAAAGTACTTGGGGCGCAGCTTCAGTCCTACATACTGCATGGGCTTAATACATTACTATACAAACCATAAATCTACACACACCAGGCAAAAGTATATAGGATGGTGGGGGTTGATATAAAAAAATATGGGCGGTTCAATGGCTACGGTATAATATACGTACATCTACACACACACCTATATAATTATGGTATTATATGGCAGTACCTGTGCTTGGACAGTTTGGTGTTCGTCTGGGGGCTGGTAGTAGATCATCACTAGTCTCCTTAGCAGCAACACCAGCCAGTTCCTGTATATAGATACCAAATCCAGTAACAGTATATAGGATCATTATATCAACACTAATTAGATGTGTAATAAATACCTCAGCATAAATAGTTTAATTAATTGTGATGTACACATCAACGCAACCTAGCAAGCATTTCATTTCAACTCACGAGAGGGTTTCGTCCAGAAAACACACTAAGTGGATCAAGAATTCTTCTCAGTGCTCCACCACTGGAATCTCCAGTGCTTTTCCAGATTTTTAGAACATCATCGAGATTATTGCACTCCTGAAATGCAGCGCTGGCATTCTCAGTAATAGCTGTGCGTACGATATCAGCCAGTAGAGGATTCTTGTTCCAACAAGTTGCAAGGGCCGAGATGAATCGATCAGACAGTTCCTTGTGTGCTGGATTGAACAGAAGCTGTAGAATATTCTCACCGAGATCAGCGTAAACCTCAGCATAAAGAAAGTCAGCCACAGACAAACTTAAGATCCCACTAGTTGAAACAACGTAGCGATATTGTTTAACAACACTTTCTGCCACTAGATTGATGTTGAATGTGGGAGCTTCAGAGATGTTGAGAGGATATGTCATACTGGCAGGCGATAGGAATAACTCGTTAACCTCAGTCGAACGACAAAACTGCTTTCTAGCCTCAACCACTTTACCGACCACAGTTGAACGAAGATCGAAGAAATCCAAGGAAAGCTCTTGTGCCTGCATTAGAACAATAGCGTGCTTCTTGTTGGAGATTTCCACCACCATTTTGACACCGTGAGATGTGCTCCAGCAAACACCAGTCTTCCAGAATGCACAACGGTGTTGAAGAGCAGGAATGCTGGTATCTGTATTAAGAGCAAGGCGGAGGGAGAGAGCTAGTCGAAGGAGGAGAACGTAGAGCATTCGAGCATCCAGGAACTGATCACTGTGAACTGCTGACAGGACCCAACCAAATTGGTACTTCGCTGAGCCTTCCCATACATCAGGAGGAGCTGCTAAGGTGATCAGAGCGGGGCAGAACATGTACACTTCCTCAGCACTAACACTAGACTCGTCCAGATGATGGTTGATAAGACAGAGGATTTCTTTATCGTCAATAACAACGGCTAGCTCGAGATGAGATAAGAATCCAATCAGCAGTTGAATATCGATATCTGGGAAGTAAGCAGCAAGCTTAGATTTTGGTACGATACCAGTGCTGGAGAACAACTTGCAGTGTTGTTTGAAATCTTCTGGAGCAAATATGGTTCCATTGATTCGAGAGAGTAGTGTTGAACTGTCAATGATGACAAAGCTCTTCTCAGGTGAAGCTGTGTCGTGCAAGAAGAGAACGTGACCTTTGTCACTCAGCTGAGAGCAGATCTCAACAAGGCGGGGAATCGTTGAGGGGATGAATGGAATATGATCTTTGTGCTTCTTAGAAGGCTGGAGGCGATCCACCGCGAGTTCCTGCTGTATGTCTTCCAATGAAACTGCAATCTTTCCAGAAAATTTTTCAAGCAAATAGATGAGAAACATGTGGCAGTTCAAACTGACAGACAGCTTGGATCTAATAGAGTCACATGTAAAGCCAACTGAACGCCTCAAAACTTTCATACCACTTGAATTAGAAAATCGACAATCGATCGGAATGATTTCCACGAGCTCAAACATGGGAAATTTCTGCACAGCTTTCAATATGGTCTCCTTCCTTTCCAGGATTGCGGAGTCGTCCTTTACAAGATCAGCATGGCTAGACACCACAATGAGTGGTGCTTTGCCCTCCATATTGGCACACTGGTTGGCAATGATGCCCAACCAATACGAGACAGAGTGGGTGGTAGTGATGTTTTCATTTAGGAGACTGATAACCAAAATGAAAATGGGCCGACATGCATCAACTGCTGACTTGATAATTGCAGCGTGACTGCTGTAGTAGACCTCTTGACCAGCAAAGTCATAGACCAACACATCTCCAAAGACACGGCTCTTGAATAATCGAGGGATGATTCCGGCTGTTTTCTTGCTAACTCCATCGACTTCTTTAGGAGAGACGAATATGTTGACTAGATATGTGAATGTAGTTGGCTCGTGTTCCATTGCTTCAATGAGAGTGCTCTTTCCTTCTCCACCGTGACCGATAACAAGCATCTTCACTGGGTTTTTCAGGGGATCCTTTGAAAACACGTTACCAAGAGCTTCGCGATAATTGGTATAGACATCTTCGGCAGTAGCTCCATGTTGCAACAAGAGTAGAATGATTTCCTTGTTATCTGCAAGAAAGAGTGGTGTGTGTCCATCGACATCTTTGATATTGGGATCAGAGCCAACAACGTCATTCAAAAGATATTCCACGATTTTGGTAACCCCATACTGGCAGGCAAGTAGAAGAACATCTGTAATGGATATGCATCAATAATCATTGAGCACCTAGCTGAAAGTACATGTATATGTAGTGCTCTATAATAATATTAACCTGATTCGTTCTTACAAGTTTTGGTTATTCGAAGATATCTCATAATTATACATTCACGTGTTGTGTAATGCATAATTATAGTGTAGGTAATTATAATTGTATTGTGATTTACTTATTATTGTCTTGCGTCATCTCTACGACGTACATCAAAGAAATTGCGAGTACTACAACAGAACTCACTGAGCCGTGACCACAAGGGCAATAACGAATGCGTAAAACCAAGCGTCATGCTACAATACGCCTACGCCCATGTTTTAAGATTTAATTACAGTAACTTTAACCATAGAAACCACACATTGACGAGTTATAAATAAATGTCATCAAATACAATAATTATACATGTATAGAATAACAATAGAGATAATTATAATAATTGTTTATTTTTCGATACTGTATAATTATTGCATGGCTGAAACACATTCACATGAATTGAATAAAGCAGATCCAAGGTTCTAAATCAGTTTTGTTGAAGCTGTTGCTTCTGTGAGCTGTTTATAGGAAGAAGCTCTGTCTCACAGTATAACTAAACTTCGTAGCCAGTCAGAGAGCCAGAACACACAAGCCATGGAGAGAACCAGAACACAACAATCATGCAGAGAGCCACAAACAGGGCCAGAGGGAGCAGACCTTTTAATATGACAGTCAGGCTTTAGAAATACAGACACCTTTTCTTAAAAAATCCATATCTTATGAAATCACTTGTAACTAGTCACCCAGACCCCAGCTATCTTGACACTATCATAATTACCTTAGCTAGCAACTGACCACCCCCACTAACTAGTAATTTTTCACAATTATGTACATAAACAATATTGTATGAAGGCACAAAGAGACTAAAGACACTTAATAAGTGTTCTCAATGTTCTCACGATGACACGGTTCAATCAGGATCTGCAGAAACTTCTCTGCGAGGTTGTATCGGCAGACACCCTTTTCAGTGAAGATTATAATGGGTCAATAATAGCTAGAAGATCGACCAGAGATTCCAACGTTCGGTCACAAAATTATTGACCGGGCAGAATTATCACGTGGCTTGTGTTCAATAAGATAAAAAAATAGGAAATGTCATGAAAAAAACAGATATCATTGAAATAGCCAAATTTGTGATAAAACCAGTGCATGCATGTATCATGCTAAGCCTCGATTCCAGGCCGCACTTCACATCAGGGAAGTGGCCGGTGAAGGAGGCTAGCATATCATGCTATGATAGCTAGCTCTAGCAAGCAAGCAAAAGACAAGCTACTGTGGCTACTTTAGAGTGAGAATTAAGGACTGCATGCACATTTCAAATTATTAACCGACCACTTTGTGCTATATATAGCTAGTCTCACATTATTTTGTCACTTCACGTCCATTTGTGTACTAACTGGACTAAGCTATCAAGACCACATAATTATATGATGTTCTATACAGGTGCAGGACTTGGTCTATAAGCTTTTTCCTCTGGCTCTCCATGCATGTTATAGCTTGATCTCTGAAAAGTATAGATTCCTATATATATTATAGCTATAATTATGATCCACATAATTAAGATGTTCTATATTATAGTTACTTACAAGGTCCAGGAGACTTGATCTATAATTATATATGCTCAGGAGCTTCTTCCTCTGGCTCTTCATACATGCTCTTTATTTATAGCTTGATCTCTGAAAAGTAGATTCCTATGATCCCAATCACTGTCCTCTCACTCAATAATTATAAGCATCATTGTTTAGCTGCCCTATAGAACCTCCCTGAGGTTGTACTACGAAGATATTGGAGCCATTATCAAACGGTCACTAATCTTAGCCTCGTTCCCAGGCCTTTTTTTCTTGCTGTTGTTCATCCATAAATAAAAAAGAATAGCAAAATAAGGCAGCATGGAAATTAGGGTACAGTTAAGAAAAAGTAAGGGCCTGGTTTAGGAAATGGCGTGATCCACAAGGATATTTATGAACGTGGGAGATATGTAGCCCACAATCGGGACGTAAGGTATTCTCCCACGCATTCACACTTAATAATAATTATAAGACTTGACAATGTATACTGAGACACTGCCAACAAGCTACTGCATGCAAAGTCATGGAACCAGCGTGGCCAGCTCTGGTGATGATGACTAAGCTATTAGTTTAGATCTAGGACACAAGAAAAATATATTAGATATTCTATGGATAGAATCTAAATACACAATCTAGACTGGTAGAACATCTCTAGCACTGCATACCCACACTCATTTTCACCCTTCTACCGTCCTTCTACCCTCACACGACTTCCTGATATAATTATACATGCTCTCCTTTTTGCTAACTCTATACCTCTATATTCCTCCATTCCTTCCGTATTTTATTGAACAATTATAGCTAGTATAGAATGTATTGTGAGCATCAAACATAATTATATGTAAATTTTGCGAGGGTTGATCAATTCGCAATAATAAAATCGCAAAATCTACTAGTAAATACACACGATCCTTACCAGAACGCAATAGTTACATCGCAAAGGGTAAACTTTTCTGCTGCTTGGGCTCATTATGCCTCGGTGCGCATGCGCAAGCGAGGTATATGGTAGTGTGTTTGTGTGTGTGTGTGTCTAGATCTGTGTGTGTGTGTGTCTGTGTAGACTGCTACAGCTGCTCAAGGATGAATCAAGTGCAAGTAAGAGTATTATGTTTACTTGGATTTTAATTTGTAGATTTGCAAAATAATGCTTATATACTTGGAATGCCATTACAGCCTTTTCAGAAGAGTGCGTAGCGAAATTTGTCCATGGAGTGTTGCTACTCTACTTAGTATAGTTAGCTCTGCACTAGAACGCTAGCTATTGGTAACTGCAACACTGAGAAGAGAGCTGCAAGGCTCTACTGATGCAGCTATTAACCTTGGCTTGAACTTTTGGCATCGATCGATTTTAATAACAAACAAGGTCGATCATTACCCACTCTTTGAGTTTGCATGCAGCATGCAAATTAAAAAATGTTCATCATGTGTACCGCATACTATACGTGTATAAGCTTTATGTTATGTAGCTTTGGCATCTCCACCGAGGCATGCATGCATGAGCACCTGCATGCGGTGCTTTCATTCAAATTGATGACACCTATATATTATTCAAATTATCCAACATTCACAGCAACGAAATAAAACACCTACAAATTATATAGCACCATTAAGCTATTATTTTTTAATTTCAGCAGCTAATAATAAATTTTTATTAGCACACCACATTTTTTCAAATGTGATTGGAATAACAATTAGATTTACTGATACGTAAAATGTGGGATATATTTTCACAGTGGTTTATTATTCACATTGTAAACAAGACTGCCTATTATTCAAAAAATTATTCCGGAATATTTGGTACAGGCCTATAGTCCCAGTCCTGCACCTGAGTATGAGGCGCTTTATAGGGGCGAGTGAAGCGAGTCTTTATAATATAGTCATCTGTCTGTCTGTGATGGACGTACGGCATGGATTTTATCGTGATCCTACAGTAGCGGTCAATATAAAGTACCCGTTCCGTTCACGTAGTACACCCGTAGTACGTTTCATAACGTTTCCGTTTTTACACCATCATAATTATTAAAAACGTTGAAATTTACTGTACCGTTTATTTACCGTTACATGTTGCAAGTACGTTGTAGAAAAGTAGCAAACAAAGAGACAATCCTAGTCATCTCAAGTACTTAGCTATGCTATGGCTTATGTCTAGCTGTAATTAAGCCTATAGCTCTTGATCTATACATAATTATAACGCACCATTCACACTTCTCATTCAACTTCTCATTAAAAAGATATTAATGTCTGCAGTCTCTATAATTATATAAATATGAGTCCTATCTCTGTTCTGCAAGGTTAGAAAACGCTAATATCTATATAATTATACAGCTAACTATAACTTTACAATAATTATATAGCTATATATAGCTGCGTGCAGAGCTGCATGCATGGGTATGACAATGGTTGAATAAAAAAAAACGCATTATACGCGTACTACGGACGTACTACGTAAACGGAACGGGTACTTTATATTGGCTGCTACTGTAAAGTATCATTTGAGATGTACACGCAATGGGTTGGGATATAGAAAGGTCAAGTAATATATGTCATTACAGTGCATGCATGCGTATACTAACTTACTATTGATATCCACATTGCACTCTGTGATGAGGTACTTGATAGTGTCCAGCTTCCCCTCTCTGACTGCCATTCCCAGTGGAGTTAGTCCATCACTGGTCACAGCTCCTATAGTGGTGAGTCAGGACAGTGTCAGGAATGCACAATACATTGTCTCAGAAACCATAACTAATGAACGTCACCAACAACTATTGCCTGAACACCTCTACATGTCCCATACTGCACCTACCCAACTATACCCACAGTAAGTGGTGTACATACTCAAGACATACACAATGAGTTATGGGGGCCTAACATTGCATAAGGTATAAGATATCATTGTTGAGACATACACAATTAATGGGTAGGTAGAAAGGTAAAGTGATGCATGCCATTAGCAATCAGCGTACAAAGATATTCACTCACTATTGACATCCACAGTGCACTGATTGATCAGATAACGGACAATTGCAGTGTACCCAAACTTGCAAGCAATAAGAAGTCGATTGTTCTCTGGAGAAAACGATAAAAAGTGGTTAATATGAAGCACTATAGACCCTTGTGAGGGGTGGATTAATACTATAACAAAAGGAGCATCTGTTGCTAGTCAGTAAATGACCGCCACTCAGTGTACACCTAATAATGAATCTCACCGTTAACTTTGGTGGTTACATCACCTTCATCTTTTAGTGTCAGCTCTAGGATACGAACTACTTGTGCAGAATCTGAGGTGAGAACAACAATTGCACTGTGAATATACTACGATAATAAATATGCATGCATGATAGAATGTTCAGCGCAAAATGGATCACATGCAGTCTACTGGATATGGTCACAAGAGCAAGGGCTTAATTGATAACCTCATAATTTTACAAATCAAGCTGGCGCTGTGCTAATGCCTCTCGCCATGATTTGCTTTCGCTCAAAAGTATAGAAGAGAAAGTATAGAAGAGGAAAAGTGTATAAAATAATCTGTCTAAAACTGACTTGCAATTGTATAATTATGGTATCATTGTTGTGTTTTGTGGCTGCTTATACCAGGACCTCAAGGATCTAGGAAGCAACAAAGAAGAAGATTTTGTTTTCAATTAATTATAAGCGGAAGTGCATAATTATTTCATAAAGTTAGCTTATCTATATAAAGTCACTGAGAAGAAAAGACTTATTACATGCATCTATTGTTGTATTATGTGGCTTTAATACCAGGACCTCAAGAAAGAAGAAAATTGGATCTGTAGTTCATGCAGTGTATAATTATAATATTTAAGAAGAAAAGACTTGTGTACATGCATATTGTTATCTATAGTAGTGTTTTGTGGCTTACCAGGCCGTCAAGAAAAATATGATTCTGCCAGGAGGATCTGGATCTGGGGAATGAGCGCGCATGCGCATTACATCCATAGGAATAATTAAAGGGTGTGTCCAAAGAGATAAATGGCTACTGCTAGCTAGCTGTTTTAACAGGTATTTTCTGAGTCTTGTAGCTAACAAAAAGCTAGCGCTTTAGTGCAAGGCTAACTCATATGTTGAATAGAAAGTTTGTGCGGACAGATGATGCTATGAAAGATTCTGAAGAGACTGCAACAGCCTTCAATGTGAGTCAAACTAGCCATAACTCGAGAAAGAAGCTTTAGTTTGCTAATCCACGAATCAAAATCCAAGAGAACGTGGCTAGAAGCCTATAGAAGCTGTTAGTTTTCGTCGCATTGCAACCGTTGAGCAGTTGCAGCTGGAACAGACACACAGACACACACACACACACAGAGTCAGCTTTACCGTATCCCTCGTGCGGCTACGCCTCGAGGCATAATTAACAAGCCTATACTGGATGTATGATTCTACATCAGGGTCTCACATCAGGGTCTCTGAATTAAGTAGTCACTTCAATATACCAGTCGTTATAAATTGCTAGCTTGATCAGACCTGAAGTGCGGCCATGCCTCCGTATAATTATACTGTAGTTCTGGCTGCCCCAAGCTAGGTTTTTAATGTACGTTTATTACGGCCGGATATGACGTTTTGGGTGTGATTTGAAGTATGAAAGTTTAAATAGAGAGCAGTGGCGTAGGCAGGGGGTGGCAAAGCGGGCAAATGCCCCCCCTTTTTCTGGATCTCTACTACTCAGCTCAGGTTAGTGTAGCTGATTATCTTGCTGAGCACTCCCTTTCTTCCCGATCTTGCTGCAGTTAGCTAGCTAGTAGGCAAGCAAAACGATTTAGTCCCTAAACTGTGAGCTATTGTGGTCTAAATCTATAGACAGTTCTTGTTCTTTGCTAACTAGCTTTCTAAACATCAGGCCACACCCAACTAAATAGAGAAATCAATTATGACATCATAATTAAGAGGCGTGGCTTCCTGTCAAAATTTCGGCGCTGCGCGGCTGATAGGTTTTGCCCCCTCTTCCATAAAATCCTGGCTACGCTCCTGGAGAGCATAACAATTCAAGACAAAGTCGCAAATTAGTCATTAGATTCGAGGTCAACCTGCACAGTCCCAAGGCACAGGTCAAGCCATAGTATGGCTGAAGTTACCTAAAGCTCATGCACCCTCCACCTAGTAACCTGAAACGGTCCCTTTTATATAACACTGTTAAACAGATTCAGTGGTAGGCAGAAAATGTTTTTCATGTGTCTGGAGCATTCCACAGCCACCACAAGTAGTTGAAACTAGTTGTCCTCTAAAGAAGTGATGAGGAATGCAACAAATCAGTTGTTACACAGCTCACTTGTGCACACATTGGATATATTGGCTCAGTAGTGCCTTTGCCCTCGAGGCCTGTGGCCCTTGGGCCTAAGTCACTACTGAGCCAATAATTATATCCCATGCATGTGGCACTCCTGCATGTGTCACAACTATAACGTGGAAAGAAAAGGGACTGTTTGATAGATCCTTGTAGTAAAACCTCAGTGAGGTTCTAGGAAAGCTATAGACAGTGACAATATATCAATGCTTATGGCCTTGTAGAGTGAGAGGACAGTGACTGGGATCATAGCTAGATAACGAGCTACCTCAAGCTAGAAAATATAGAGCCTGAAAGGCCTGAGGAAGAAGCTCTTGTGATGGACCAACTTCTTGGATCTGGTAAGTCTAGAGTAGCATCTGTAGTCTTGATAGCTTCAGTATAACTGTATTTAGGCTAGTTAGTACAGCAGTGGACATCATGAGCCACCATTGAACTTGTAAACCTGAGGTGAAGAAAATATTTCCCGGGAAAAGGACGTCTGCTGATACGACCTCGCAGATAACTTTCTGCAGATCTTGATTGAACTATGATTATATGTCGCCGTGAGAACATTGAGAACACGTCTTTAGCCACTCTGTGCCTTCATACAAATAATTATTGTTTGTGTACATAATTGTGAATGTTTGTAAACAATTGCTAATTAGTGGGGTGGTCAGTTGCTAGGTAACGAAGATGGTGTCAAGATACCTCTGGGGTCTGCGCTACCTGTTACAAGTCATTTCAATGTATGGTTCATGATAATTACTATAATTATGAATTTTTAGAAAATTGTTTTTGTTTTAATTAAAACGGGGAAAGGGTTAAAGGCTCAATACAATGATAGCCAAAATTAATGATTTAGCAATAATTATGCAATATTATGTTATGTTACATGTGCAGTCAGGATTATACTCTGATCTTCAGCTAGCTACCCATGCACTGAGCAGCCTCATAGTAGTTTTACGTAATTTTCGTCTTTTCTGATGAACTATAATTATAGATGCATGTATACTGTATTAATTATCATAAAACCAAAATATTGTCTTGTTGGTTACGTTAGCTGATTATCATTGCTTGGTTATGTGCATTCGTATCGAGCTAGGGACACAGGGTGCTGAAACACCCCCTATAAGCTTGGGAACTATTAGTAATCAAGTTTGTACAATAATAATTATTATAGCTTGATCTTGATAAGGCCTAGTATTCAATTTGTGTATTATCGTAGTAATAATTATAACAAGAGTGTACGGAAACCCATGTGGTGGTTAGAGAGGATGGACGTTCTGATGATCAAAATTCTATTACACATGTAAAGTCTATATACATGCATCTATAGGCATTGAGTGTTTGTAGGCAATTCTTAGATATCATTATAAGCAGAAGAAAAGTCTCGAGTAACAAGCGATTTGACTAGATTTTGGTTCCGCGGTGGGCGGTATGAAATCATAACCGCGGCTATTCGGTTAATGCGCAGAGAAACCTGTACAACTGGTGCTACATGTATGCCTTCAGCCAGGCTCATTTTGCACAACAGCAAAGAATGTTGGCATCCCAGATGCATGCTCCAAAGAAGTGGAAGAGTTTTTTTCTCTAGCCTCAGTTTCAACGCCTGTGTAGTAAGGAGCGGAGCGGAAAAAAAGTGTTGGATAGGAAGCTTCACTGTGTAGTCTGTGTCTTGCTCCAGTGCCTTGAGAGGAATTGATATCGGGAATACTTTGATATCAGGTGTTAGCTTAATGAAACTGGGAGTGACATGACAGCACACTTTTTTTTTTCCAAAGTTTGAATTTTCTTCCTCCCATATAGGAAAGCAATTTACGGCAATTTTCGTGTAAGTTTGAATTAGCATATTTCCAAAACTATAACGGTTAGCAAGGAAAATATTTTCTTACTGCACATGGGGATCATTAAGTAACATGTAGAACTAAACAATAGTCATGTACAATCTATTGTTAACCAGCAACTCCCCCACAAACAAATGTACTTTTGAATCCATATTGTCACACTGCTATATGCAAATATCTAACAATAAACAGCATAATGCTCAACTTGGCTATGCCTACTGCATATTTTAATGCTCCCTCTACACTCTCAAGCAACCGCTGTGACTACTTCCTAGCTCCAGATATTCTACATACAGACTAGCTCTGCCAGCTAGTGCTTACTGCAGTTTCCTCCACTTTCTTCTCATCTATCTTTGCAGCTGGCTCGAAATAAATCGCAATCAGCACTTGCGCAATGCAACACGCATGGTGTCAGAATTCCCAAAGGCAATACATTGGTCACCTGAGCTGTTTCCAATCCCTTCCCTTTACTATCTATGCACAAACACACTACCGTATACCTCGCTTGCACATGCACACCGAGGCGCATAATCAATGAATACTGAAAGCTATTATTATATAGAAAGAGAATACCATCAAAGTTGATATTGGAGAGATAAAAGTATTTGCCAATAATTTATTGTCGTACCATGGATTATAGCCCATGGTCAGAGGTCGAAAAATGACGAATTACAGCCATGACGAAAGTTTGGATTGAAACACATCACGTTCCTGTGAGTGGGTTCAATTCACCGGCAATAGTTTTACGTTCCCGTGAGTGGGTTCAATTCAACGGCAATAGTTTTGCGTTCCCATGAGTGGAAGGGGGGGTGGGTGTCTTTCAACAGCCATAACGTCAGTACAGTTGATCTAATGTCAACATTTTTATGATTTTCTGAGAGCTTAGAAAAATTTCTTTCAAATGCAATTCAAAATTTTATCGCGGCCCTAACTTGTCATTTTTCGACCCGGACCATGGTAAATAATTGGCAAATACTTTTATCTCAAATTTGATGGTATCATTTAAAAGGTCTCTTTATTCTAAGCTTTCAGAAAACCATAACATTTTGGATTTTCGATCCACAGAATTCAAGGTATGGAAGCTGAAAAATTCCCCAAATCATTGATTAAACAACGCAAGGGGGGTGAGATTGGATCAACTGCACTGAAGTTATGGCAGTTGAAAGACACCCCCCCTTCCGTTTTAATACAAACATGATGCTAATAATTATTAATCAACTATAATTATATAATAATTATAAAACTATGTATACATAGTAAATCAGAATAATAAGTATATAATAATTATCTGTAAAATTATTAATTATAAGTGTTCTAGCTAATTGAATACAAAAACTAGAAGGTGTGAACAGGATTAAAGGATATTGCGTGAGTTTGTACTAAACAGGACAATCTAAAACTGTGTGCATAGTAAATCAGAATAATAATATCTGTGAATAATTATAAGTGTCATAATTGAGTACAGAAACTAGAACAGGATATTGTGTGAGTGTGGTACTAAACACACAGCAGAGACTATACTAGGAAAGTGTTGAGTGTCCATAATTATTGTGGAACTCTGTCGACAATGTACTGACACACCCTAACAGCCACGTCTCCTCTCTTGAGATCCAGTAAGATGATCAACAGAGCTCGGAACGTGGCAACAAGAGGATTGGGGGCACGCCACAGCTTCAAAGCTTTTGCCATTGCAGTTTGAATGTCTCGTTTGACAGCTAGATCATGAAGGTGAGTTTGTTGGCCGGGAGACAAGCGTAACTGGTCGAGATAGTTCTCTAGATTATCGAAGCAGCCGGCTAGGATATGAGTGTCGTGTTCTATGACCTCAGTGTCCAGCTGTGTGTCACTGACTCCAGTCCTCCTCTTTAGAGCAGCCAGTGTTAGACCACCCACCACTGATTCACCTGATATATGGGCGGAAAAAACGAAGGTCAAATTATAACGCTAACAATTCATACAAACTCGAAGTATTAAAATTAGCAACTCAATGACATCATGCACTGACAATTAATACAAACAATGCGACCTATAACCTAGCTATGACGAGGTTATTATAATTATTATCATACATACATGCACAAGTAAAACACATTAATTAGTACAGCACGTGCATTATTATCATGATCAGTTGTTGCTGTATAATTATGAGCAGTACCTTCAGTGTGTGCGGTTTGAGTGACTTCCTCTCTGACTTGAGTCCCCTCACTCACTGACCTTGGAGCTGCTCCAGCCACCACAGGGAGAGAGGCTGGGCATATAATTATATAGAGAGAGTACATTTTCATAGTGAACACAGTTTTAATATTGTGCAAGGATAATTACAAGCACTTTAATTAGCGTCACTCCACAAACCAAGTCGTATACTAGCTATTTGGAGGTGTTTAATTACTCAATGTAGACTTCAGGACATCCCTATACTCCAAGTAACCAACATACACATTCAGCAGTACCTATGCTTGGACAGTTTGGTGTTGGTGTGGTGGATGGTAGTAGATCATCACTAGTCTCCTTAGCAGCAACACCAGTCAGTTCCTATAGAGACCAAATCAAAACTATACAGGCGTGTAATAATATTCAATACCTCATGCAGCACGAAAATATTAATTGCGATGCACACATCAACATAGGCAATTGCGTCATTTCAACTCACGAGAGGGTTTCGTCCAGCAAACACACTAAGTGGATCCAGAATTCTTCTCAGTGCTTCACCACTGGAATCTCCAGTGCTCTTCCAGACTTTCAGAACATCATCGAGATTATTGCATTCTTGAAATGCAGCGCTGGCATTCTCAGTAATAGCTGTGCGTACGATATCAGCCAGTCGAGGATTCTTGTTCCAACAAGTTGGAAGGGCCGAGATGAATCGATCAGACAGTTCCTTGTGTGCTGGATTGAACAGAAGCTGTAGAATATTCTCACCGAGATCAGCGTACACTTCAGCATGAAGAAAGTCAGCCACAGACAAACTTAAGGTCCCACTAGTTGAAACAACGTAGCGATGTTGTTTAACAATACTTTCTGCCACTAGATTGATGTTGAATGTGGGAGCTTCAGAGATGCTGAGAGGATATGTCACACTGGCAGGCGATAGGAATAACTCGTTAACCTCAGTAGAACGACAAAACTGCTTTCTAGCCTCAACCACTTTACCGACCACAGTTGAACGAAGATCGAAGAAATCCAAGGAAAGCTCTTGTGCCTGCATTAGAACAAGAGCGTGCTTCTTGTTGGAGATTTCCACCACCATTTTGACACCGTGAGATGTGCTCCAGCAAACACCAGTCTTCCAGAATGCACAATGGTGTTGAAGAGCAGGAATGCTGGTATCTGTATTAAGTGCAAGGCGGAGGGAGAGAGCTAGTCGAAGAAGGAGAACGTAGAGCATTCGAGCATCCAGGAAGTGATCACTGTGGACTGCTGACAGGACCCAACCAAATTGGTACTTTGCTGAGCCTTCCCATACATCAGGAGGAGCTGCTAAGGTGATCAGAGCGGGGCAGAACATGTACACTTCCTCAGCACTAGCACTAGAGTCGTCCAGATGATGGTTGATAAGACAGAGGATTTCTTTATCGTCAATAACAACAGCTAACTCGAGATGAGATAAGAATCCAATCAGCAGTTGAATATCGATATCTGGGAAGTAAGCAGCAAGCTTGGATTTTGGTACGATACCAGTGTTGGAGAACAGCTTGCAGTGTTGTTTGAAATCTTCTGGAGCAAATAATTATGGTGCCATTGATTCGAGAGAGTAGTGTTGAACTGTCAATGATGACAAAGCTCTTCTCAGGTGAAGCTGTGTCGTGCAAGAAGAGAACGTGACCTTTGTCACTCAGCTGACAGCAGATCTCAACAAGGCGGGGAATCGTTGAGGGGATGAATGGAATATGATCTTTGTGCTTCTTAGAAGGCTGGAGGCGATCCACCGCGAGTTCCTGCTGTATGTCTTCCAGTGAAACTGCAATCTTTCCAGAAAATTTGTCAAGCAAATAGATGAGAAACATGTGGCAGTTCAAACTGACGGACAGCTTGGATCTAATAGAATCACATGTCAAGCCAACTGAACGCCTCAAAACTTTCATACCATTTGAATTAGAAAATCGACAATCGATCGGAATGATTTCCACAAGCTCAAACATGGGAAATTTCTGCACAGCTTTCAAGATGGTCTCCTTCCTTTCAAGGATTGCGGAGTCGTCCTTTACAAGATCAGCATGGCTAGACACCACAATGAGTGGTGCTTTGCCCTCCATATTGGCACACTGGTTGGAAATGATGCCCAACCAATACGAGACAGAGTGGGTGGTAGTGATGTTTTCATTTAGGAGACTGATAACCAAAATGAAAATGGGCCGACATGCATCAACTGCTGACTTGATAATGGCAGCGTGACTGCTGTAGTAGACCTCTTGACCAGCAAAGTCATAGACCAACACATCTCCAAAGACACGACTCTTGAATAATCGAGGGATGATTCCGGCTGTTTTCTTGCTAACTCCATCGACTTCTTTAGGAGAGACGAAGATGTTGACTAGAGATGTGAATGCATTTGGCTCGTGTTCCATTGCTTCAATGAGAGTGCTCTTTCCTTCTCCACCGTGACCGATAACAAGTATCTTCACTGGGTTTTTCAGGGGATCCTTTGAAAACACGTTACCAAGAGCTTTGCGATGATTGGTATACACATCTTCAGCAGTAGCTCCATGTTGCAACAAGAGTAGAATGATTTCCTTGTTCTCTGCAAGAAAGAGTGGTGTGTGTCCATCGTCATCTTTGATATTGGGATCACAGCCAACAACGTAATTCAAAAGATATTCCACGATTTTGGTAACCCCATACTGGCAGGCAAGTAGAAGAACATCTGTAATGGATATGCATCAATAATCATTGAGCACCTAGCTGAAAGTACATGTATATGCAGTGCTCTATAATAATAATAACCTGATTCGTTCATACAAGGTTTGGTTATTTGAAGATATCTCATAATTATACATTCACGTGTTGTGTAATGCATAATTATAGTGTAGGTAATTATAATTGTATTGTGATTTACTTATTATTGTCTTGCGTCATCTCTACGATGTACATCAAAGAAATTGCGAGTACTACAAAATAATGACAGAACTCACTGAGCCGTGACCACAAGGGCAATAACGAATGCGTAAAGCCAAGCGTCGTGCTACATTACGCCTACGCCCATGTTTTAAGATTTAATTACAGTAACTTTAACCATAGAAACCACACATTGACGAGTTATAAATAAATGTCATCAAATACAATAATTATACATGTATAGAATAAATTTTATTAACAATAGAGATAATTATAATAATTGTTTATTTTTCGATACTGTATAATTATTGCATGGCTGAAACACATTCACATGAATTGAATAAAGCAGATCCAAGGTTCTAAATCAGTTTTGTTGTAGCTGTTGCTTCTGTGAGCTGTTTATAGGAAGAAGCTCTGTCTCACAGTATAACTAAACTTCGTAGCCAGTCAGAGAGCCAGAACACACAAGCCATGGAGAGAACCAGAACACAACAATCATGCAGAGAGCCACAAACAGGGCCAGAGGGAGCAGACCTTTTAATATGACAGTCAGGCTTTAGAAATACAGACACCTTTTCTTAAAAAATCCATATCTTATGAAATCACTTGTAACTAGTCACCCAGACCCCAGCTATCTTGACACTATCATAATTACCTTAGCTAGCAACTGACCACCCCCACTAACTAGTAATTTTTCACAATTATGTACATAAACAATATTGTATGAAGGCACAAAGAGACTAAAGACACTTAATAAGTGTTCTCAATGTTCTCACGATGACACGGTTCAATCAGGATCTGCAGAAACTTCTCTGCGAGGTTGTATCGGCAGACGCCCTTTTCAGTGAGGATTATAATGGGTCAATAATAGCTAGAAGA
The DNA here is from genome assembly GCF_963675165.1 of Halichondria panicea. Lineage (NCBI taxonomy): Eukaryota > Metazoa > Porifera > Demospongiae > Suberitida > Halichondriidae > Halichondria > Halichondria panicea. The sequence continues at coordinate 7,209,745 of NC_087383.1, forward strand.
TCGACCAGAGATTCTCTGAAAAGTAGATTCCTATGATCCCAGTCACTGTCCTCTCACTCAATAATTATAAGCATCATTGTTTAGCTGCCCTATAGAACCTCCCTGAGGTTGTACTACGAAGATATTGGAGCCATTATCAAACGATCACTAATCTTAGCCTCGTTCCCAGGCCTTTTTTTCTTGCTGTTGTTCATCCATAAATAAAAAAGAATAGCAAAATAAGGCAGCATGGAAATTAGGGTACAGTTAAGAAAAAGTAAGGGCCTGGTTTAGGAAATGGCGTGATCCACAAGGATATTAATTTTATGAACGTGGGAGATATGTAGCCCACAATCGGGACGTAAGGTATTCTCCCACGCATTCACACTTAATAATAATTATAAGACTTGACAATGTATACTGAGACACTGCCAACAAGCTACTGCATGCAAAGTCATGGAACCAGCGTGGCCAGCTCTGGTGATGATGACTAAGCTATTAGTTTAGATCTAGGACACAAGAAAAATATATTAGATATTCTATGGATAGAATCTAAATACACAATCTAGACTGGTAGAACATCTCTAGCACTGCATACCCACACTCATTTTCACCCTTCTACCGTCCTTCTACCCTCACACGACTTCCTGATATAATTATACATGCTCTCCTTTTTGCTAACTCTATACCTCTATATTCCTCCATTCCTTCCGTATTTTATTGAACAATTATAGCTAGTATAGAATGTATTGCGAGCATCAAACATAATTATATGTGAACTTTGCGAGGGTTGATCAATTCGCAATAATAAAATCGCAAAATCTACTAGTAAATACACACGATCCTTACCAGAACGCAATAGTTACATCGCAAAGGGTAAACTTTTCTGCTGCTTGGGCTCATTATGCCTCGGTGCGCATGCGCAAGCGAGGTATATGGTAGTGTGTTTGTGTGTGTGTGTGTCTAGATCTGTGTGTGTGTGTGTCTGTGTAGACTGCTACAGCTGCTCAAGGATGAATCAAGTGCAAGTAAGAGTATTATGTTTACTTGGATTTTAATTTGTAGATTTGCAAAATAATGCTTACTTGGAATGCCATTACAGCCTTTTCAGAAGAGTGCGTAGCGAAATTTGTCCATGGAGTGTTGCTACTCTACTTAGTATAGTTAGCTCTGCACTAGAACGCTAGCTATTGGTAACTGCAACACTGAGAAGAGAGCTGCAAGGCTCTACTGATGCAGCTATTAACCTTGGCTTGAACTTTTGGCATCGATCGTTTTTAACAACAAACAAGGTCGATCATTACCCACTCTTTGAGTTTGCATGCAGCATGCAAATTAAAAAATGTTCATCATGTGTACCGCATACTATACGTGTATAAGCTTTATGTTATGTAGCTTTGGCATCTCCACCGAGGCATGCATGCATGAGCACCTGCATGCGGGTGCTTTCATTCAAATTGATGACACCTATATATTATTCAAAATATCCAACATTCACAGCAACGAAATAAAACACCTACAAATTATATAGCACCATTAACCCTTTCCCGGCTTTAATTAAAAAAAAAATACAGAATAAATACACATTTTTCTTTAAAAATACATATCTCATGAACAATGCATTGTAATCACTTGCAACTATTTCCTACAGGTAGCCCAGATCCTGGGGGTACCATGACATCATCATCATTACCTAACAACTGACCACCCCCAGTGGCGGATCCAGGGGGGGATCCCAGGGTGCCATGGATCCCCCCTTTCAGACTAAGCTATTGTGGCTTTACTACAGCTACCAGCTAGCTATTTATCAGTATTGTAGCTATTTTATCAGTGTTGTAGCTTGATTCAATGATTGTACCTGTTGTTCTGATGCATTAACTGCCAAAGGAGTGTTCAGGTTAGCCTAGGTTAGCTAGTTGACTGTTCGTAGCAGAGCTAGCTAGCTCTACGCAAGTTTATTATGGGACCTTCCCCTGGGATTTTACCTAGTCACGTATGACCGGAAGTGGGCGTAACCCCAAAAAATTTCGCGTTATGCGCGACTTTCACTACTCGCGCTGCGCGCTCGTAGTTTGGAACCCCCCCTTTCATATTTCCTGGATCTGCCACTGACCCCCACTAATTAACGATTTTTTTTACACATTTCACAATTATAAACATGCATAAACAATAATTATTGTATGAAGGCATGAAATAACTAAAGACACTAAGTAAGTGTTCTCAATGTTCTCACGGTGACATGGTTCAATCAGTTCAATGGTGGCTTATGATGTCCACTTGTGTACTAACTAGACTAAGCATACCATACTGAAGCTATCCTGACTACATTATGATACTCCATAGTTACTTACAAGGTCCAGGACTTTGGTTCATGCTCAGGAGCTTCTTCCTCCGGCTCTTCAGGCTCTACATTTATAGCTTGACCTCTGAAAAGTAGTTTACTCTCTTGGTATGATCCCAGTCACTGTCCTCTTACTCAACAAGGCCATAAGCATCGTTATTCTCACTGTCTAGCTGCCCTAGAACCTCGCTGAGGTTGTACTATGAAGATCTTGTAGCCATTATCAAACGGTCACTTTTCTTTCGACAGTACTGCACGAAGTGTACCTCGAGGCAAGATACTAAAGATACCACGTGAAAGAGCAGCCCAATGCGCATGTCCTGGTACCTACAGTGTGCGCATAGCTCCAACACAGCGCCCACAACGATTTTTGAAAATTATCACTACCGCTGCCGTTATATAACGGCTAAAGCCGGGAAAGGGTTAAGCTAATTTCAGCAGCTAATAATAAATTTTTATTAGCACACCACATTTTTTCAAATGTGATTGGAATAACAATTAGATTTACTGATATGTAAAATGTGGGATATATTTTCACAGTGGTTTATTATTCACATTGTAAACAAGACTGCCTATTATTCAAAAAATTATTCCGGAATATTTGGTACAGGCCTATAGTCCCAGTCCTGCACCTGAGTATGAGGCGCTTTTTATAGGGGCGAGTGAAGCGAGTCTCTATAATATAGTCATCTGTCTGTCTGTGATGGACGTACGGCATGGATTTTATCGTGATCCTACAGTAGCGGTCAATATAAAGTACCCGTTCCGTTTACGTAGTACACCCGTAGTACGTTTCATAACGTTTCCGTTTTTACACTATCATAATTATTAAAAACGTTGAAATTTACTGTACCGTTTATTTACCGTTACATGTTGCAAGTATGTTGTAGAAAAGTAGTAAACAAAGAGACAATCCTAGTCATCTCAAGTACTTAGCTATGCTATGGCTTATGTCTAGCTGTAATTAAGCCTATAGCTCTTGATCTATACATAATTATAACGCACCATTCACACTTCTCATTCAACTTCTCATTAAAAAGATATTAATGTCTGCAGTCTCTATAATTATATAAATATGAGTCCTATCTCTGTTCTGCAAGGTTAGAAAACGCTAATATCTATATAATTATACAGCTAACTATAACTTTACAATAATTATATAGCTATATATAGCTGCGTGCAGAGCTGCATGCATGGGTATGACAATGGTTGAATAAGAAAAAACGCGTATCTAATGCGTACTATACGGACGTACTACGTAAACGGAACAGGTACTTTATATTGGCTGCTACTGTAAAATATCATTTGAGACGTACACGCAATGGGTTGGGATATAGAAAGGTCAAGTAATATATGTCATTACAGTGCATGCATGCGTATACTAACTTACTATTGATATCCACATTGCACTCTGTGATGAGGTACTTGATAGTGTCCAGCTTCCCCTCTCTGACTGCCATTCCCAGTGGAGTTAGTCCATCACTGGTCACAGCTCCTATAGTGGTGAGTCAGGACAGTGTCAGGAATGCACAATACATTATCTCAGAAACCATAACTAATGAACGTCACCAACAACTATTGCCTGAACACCTCTACATGTCCCATACTGCACCTACCCAACTATACCCACAGTAAGTGGTGTATATATAATTATACTCAAGACATACACAATGAGTTATGGGGGGCCTAACATTGCATAAGGTATAAGATATCATTGTTGAGACATACACAATTAATGGGTAGGTAGAAAGGTAAAGTGATGCATGCCATTAGCAATCAGCGTACAAAGATATTCACTCACTATTGACATCCACATTGCACTGATTGATCAGATAACCAACAATTGCAGTGTACCCAAACTTGCAAGCAATAAGAAGTCGATTGTTCTCTGGAGAAAACGATAAAAAGTGGTTAATATGAAGCACTATAGACCCTTGTGAGGGGTGGATTAATACTATAACAAAAGGAGCATCTGTTGCTAGTCAGTAAATGACCGCCACTCAGTGTACACCTAATAATGAATCTCACCGTTAACTTTGGTGGTTACATCACCTTCATCTTTCAGTGTCAGCTCTAGGATACGAACTACTTGTGCAGAATCTGAGGTGAGAACAAAAATTGCACTGTGAATATGCTACGATAATAAATATGCATGCATGATAGAATGTTCAGCGCAAAATGGATCACATGCAGTCTACTGGATATGGTCACAAGAGCAAGGGCTTAATTGATAACCTCATAATTTTACAAATTAACAAGCCTATACTGCATGTATGATTCTACATCAGGGTCTCACATCAGGGTCTCTGAATTAAGTAGTCACTTCAATATACCAGTCGTTATAAATTGCTAGCTTGATCAGGCCTGAAGTGCGGCCATGCCTCCGTATATACTGTAGTTCTGGCTGCCCCAAGCTAGGTTTTTAATGTACGTTTATTACGGCCGGATATGACGTTTTGGGTGTGATTTGAAGTATGAAAGTTTAAATAGAGAGCAGTGGCGTAGGCAGGGGGTGGCAAAGGGGGCAAATGCCCCCCCTTTTTCTGGATCTCTACTACTACTCAGCTCAGGTTAGTGTAGCTGATTATCTTGCTGAGCACTCCCTTTCTTCCCAATCTTGCTGCAGTTAGCTAGCTAGTAGGCAAGCAAAACGATTTAGTCCCTAAACTGTGAGCTATTCTAGTCTAAATCTATAGACAGTTCTTGTTCTTTGCTAAACTAGCTTTCTAAACATCAGGCCACACCCAACTAAATAGAGAAATCAATCATGACGTCATAATTAAGAGGCGTGGCTTCCGGTCAAAATTTCGGCGCTGCGCGGCTGATAGGTTTTGCCCCTCTTCCAAAAAATCCTGGCTACGCTCCTGGAGAGCATAACAATTTGAGACAAAGTCACAAATTAGTCATTAGATTCGAGGTCAACCTGCACAGTCCCAATTAACCGAATAGCCGCGGTTATGATTTCATACCGCCCACCGCGTAACCAAAATCTAGTCAAATCGCTTGTTACTCGAGACTTTTCTTCTGCTTATAATGATATCTAAGAATTGCCGACAAACACTCAATGCCTATAGATGCATGTATATAGACTTTACATGTGTAATAGAATTTTGATCATCAGAACGTCCATCCTCTCTAACCACCTCATGGGTTTCCGTACACTCTTGTTATAATTATTACTACGATAATACACAAATTGAATACGAGGCCTTATCAAGATCAAGCTAATAATTATTATTGGACAAACTTGATTACTAATAGCTCCCAAGCTTATAGGGGGTGTTTCAGCACCCTGAGTCCCTAGCTGGATACGAATGCACATAATCAAGCAATGATAATCAGCTAACGTAACCAACAAGACAATATTTTGGTTTTATGATAATTAATACAGTATACATGCATCTATTATTATTAATAATAATTATAGTTCATCAGAAAAGACGAAAATTACGTAAAACTACTATGAGGCTGCTCAGTGCATGGGTAGCTAGCTGAAGATCAGAGTATAATCCTGACTGCACATGTAACATAACATAATATTGCATAATTATTGCTAAATCATTAATTTTGGCTATCATTGTATTGAGCCTTTAACCCTTTCCCCGTTTTAATTAAAACAAAAACAATTTTCTAAAAATTCATAATTATAGTAATTATCATGAACCATACATTGAAATGACTTGTAACAGGTAGCGCAGACCCCAGAGGTATCTTGACACCATCTTCGTTACCTAGCAACTGACCACCCCACTAATTAGCAATTGTTTACAAACATTCACAATTATGTACACAAACAATAATTATTTGTATGAAGGCACAGAGTGGCTAAAGACGTGTTCTCAATGTTCTCACGGCGACATATAATCATAGTTCAATCAAGATCTGCAGAACAGTTGGATAGCCACCGTACCTACTTGTACGTGTTTTAGTTAAATATGCATTTCGCATTACATCATAATATTGAACAGGAAGAAATTTGTTAGAAAGTTCTAGTTTCTTTAGCTCACTTTTTTTGGGAGCGGTGCGATCATTTCAAAGAGAAAGAGAGGTAGTAAAAACATCTAACTCTTCATGATTGTAATGGTACAACTCCTAGCTCTTGAAGGTAAGTAGGGGAAAAGATATTCTTTCTTGAGTATTGTATACTGTACTTTGTGGTTTTGTACTAGTGTTTTTGTAGCTGTGCAAAAACCCAGTTCCCAGTAATTTTAGCAGGTCATGTTTGTCAGGCTTAGACAGCATAGGTTGAGTATTACATTAATACATTTTATAATTTGTGATCTAATACGCATAAAAAGTTATACCTTCATAAAAAGTAGGTGTGTAATTGCTCATTTTGTATGTACAGAGTTCCACGATTCGTATTAGTCTAAGTCCATATCCTCTGTCTCTTCTGCAGATTCGTTATCGGTGTCTCTGTTGTCTCCAAAAACATCTCGCATTATATCGTCTACCTCAGAATCGCCAAATTCATCTTCAGATTCTGAAGAGCTCTCTTGGTCGAGGTTAAGTTCGTGACTGGTCTGAGAAGTTTGAGGTACATTTGTGCACCCTTGACATTTGCATCCAGGACCACAATCATGCTTGTCTCTTCTGCACTTGCAACGATTTGTTTGGCAGCCTGTTTTGCAACCACATCCCTTTTGAAGCAAGGTGACTCTGTCTCTGATCACCGAAACATTGCTCTCACTGTCCCAGTCGATGGCCAATGTACTTGTGTCAACCTGTTTCCATCCGTTTCCGTCTAGTACTGGGTAAGTGATATTGTTGGAAGTTGCTTGACTCCACACACATTGTACCCAACAGGACCGTTTCCAATGTCTGTCAAGTGCGTCATAGGAGGGGATCATTTCTTCTTCATACTTTATACGGAGCCAGATTTTCTCCCTCATCAGAGAAAGCCATGCACTGTGGTGTACTTGGGCATGCTGTTTGCTATCAAGAAGTGAGTTAAATAGTGACATTGGTGTTGGGAATGAAGGTAGAAATACTGATTTGTGCTTTCTGAAGTAAGCACATCCAACCAGCCTAATGAAGGAGAGGAATCCATCAGCGTCTGGTTGAGATAGCATTCCTGGAGTTTGAGCAGTACTATCGCAGATAAATTCTTTGAGAGAGGTTTGGTTAGCAATGAAATAGCTCTCCAAATGTCTGGATCAAGTTTATTAATGAACTTGTTAATGTCAATGCTCTCTATATTATGTGGCTGTCCAGAATCTTGTTCAATCAATTCATTAATTGACTTGTGACATTTTTCATTTAGAGTGAGGCATACCTCAGACAATTTGTCTTTTGTTTCGTGACGTCTGCAGTGACCTAGAGCAACACTGAGGGCATAGAAAATGTCTCCTCCATGGCGGTACAGAATCGTACCTATCCTCATCACTGAGCATTTGTAAGCCATATGATGTTCTAGCATATTTGAGAGCTCACTTCTTAGCCAAATTGAGTTTGGAAAGTCAACAGTGATGTTCATCTCTGAAGCCATTTTTGATAGTTTAATCTTAAATGTCTCATACACTTCAGGCAATAACAGAGCTGTTTGTTTCAAAATCGCTTTGCCAACATGTATGGCTGACAGACTAGATACGTATGATAGGACCTCATCCGATGTTCTGACATTAGATAATATGGGTATATCGGATTCAATCTTATCAAGTAGCAATTGAAGGTCAGAGTCTGTGCTTTTGACTGACCCCTTTAGTCGCTTCAGTAAATAGAGATGGGATTTGTAGCACGTAAAACACACTCGGTCACTAGATGATATGCTCTCATTACTACTAGTGACAGTGTTCTCTGAGAGGAACGCCTCTATTATGTCAGGCTCTGAGACAACTCGGCTTTTTGTAAAGTCTGATATGTGTTTACTACACGTTTTGCATTTGAGGTGGGACGGGTTCAATTTTCGATATAGGACGCCGTAGTGGTATGTACAAAGAGGTATGCCATCAGTACCTCTTGGTGTTTCAATGCGTTCTATATTCATATCAAACAATGAGCATATTGTTGCTCTATCAGCTAATGTGGTACTTTTGCATTCACATTCATTGCATTCTGAAACATAACACTGTTGCTCTTTTTCATTCTCATCATTTATTTTTCTCCATCTAGGTACAAAACTACTCTCGCCAATGGAACTCACATCTTGCCGGCAATTTCTGCAAATGCAGCTATCTGGATTGATGCCAAGAGCTGGTTCAAATTCTTGAAGCTTCTTGAGAAGTGAGCCATCCTTCCATGACTTTGGATGGAAATACTTCGACATATTACCTCGTTTGCAGAGGATGCATGGTTGACAAGGCTGCCCTTGGTGAACACTTGAAATAGCGGGTCGCACATCAGCTCCGCTCCCTCTTGTGGCTCTATGCTGACTCATTAATGACCTATTTTAATGCATTTGACATGCCATAATTTTGCATAATTTGTTTCAATTCACCTTGTAAATAATAATAATTATTCTCAGCAAAGTTGATTCAGTGGACCTCAGGATGACCACATGGCCTTGTAAAAATCAGCTGTAAATTTATGAATATATGTGGGAACAGCCAGATTTTTTTTGTTAAATAAATGATGGGCATTGGTCCACAGATCTTCAAAAAATTTAAGCAAAATAATGCTGGGAACTGGATTTTTGCACAGCATGAACACGTGCACTAATTTTGTGTCTGAAAATGTATGCTGTGGAAGAATCAGGACACACACAAGAAACAGGCTTAAGCTGTTAATTGGTGGGTATCATTAGAATGTAGAAAGGCTACTAAAGAGCTCTGTGCTTGTTAGAAATTGTTAGCATAGCTGTAGAGGACGTCAGGACCACTCAAAGTTGAAGTAGAAACTGGAAGTCAAAAACCGCAGAGCTCAGGAAGACCGGAAGTTCAACCATGATTTTAATTAAAAAGGCACCTTGGCCATTAGACTGAGAAAGTTATCTGCGAGGTCGTATCAGCAGACGTCCTTTTCCCGGGAAATGTTTTCTTCACCTCAGGTTTACAAGTTCAATGGTGGCTCATGATGTCCACTGCTGTACTAACTAGCCTAAATACAGTTATACTGAAGCTATCAAGACTACAGATGCTACTCTAGACTTACCAGATCCAAGAAGTTGGTCCATCACAAGAGCTTCTTCCTCAGGCCTTTCAGGCTCTATATTTTCTAGCTTGAGGTAGCTCGTTATCTAGCTATGATCCCAGTCACTGCCCTCTCACTCTACAAGGCCATAAGCATTGATATATTGTCACTGTCTATAGCTTTCCTAGAACCTCACTGAGGTTTTACTACAAGGATCTATCAAACGGTCCCTTTTCTTTCCACATTATAGTTGTGACACATGCAGGAGTGCCACATGCATGGGATATAATTATTGGCTCAGTAGTGACTTAGGCCCAAGGGCCACAGGCCTCGAGGGCAAAGGCACTACTGTGCCAATATATCCAATGTGTGCACGAGTGAGCTGTGTAACAACTGATTTGTTGCATTCCTTGTTGCATTCCTTTCGGTGTACACATCACTTCTTTTAGAGGACAACTAGTTTCAACTACTTGTGGTGGCTGTGGAATGCTCCAGACGCATGAAAACATTTTCTGCCTACCGCTGAATCTGTTTAACAGTGTTATATAAAAGGGACCGTTTCAGGTTACTAGGTGGAGGGTGCATGACAGGGGCGGATCCAGGAAAAACAAAAGGGGGGGCTAGCTAGAAAGGGGCGAAGCCCCTTACGAGGGCGGCAGAGCCGCCCAGGGCAGCCTCGCCGGAGGGGAATTTTTTTGCAAGATTTGACCTTTGAACTTTCATATTAATGAGTAGAATACGTTGACCTCTGCACTTACTTTTAATACTATGGTGATACTGTACTGTACTGATCAGATGTACGTACGTACCAACAGCTAGCTAGCTAGCTAGGTACGTCCAGCTAGCTACCCTAGATCCTTTATACTCCTAGTAGCTGTTGTCTAGCATCTCTCAAGTGATTTCAAGTGAGTCTACAGATGCATAATTGGTGGCAAAATTGTTGTAGAGTCAGACTACAACACATGGTAGTTTTTTCAAAAGGGGGGGGCTTCAGCCCCTCAAAATCACCCCTGGATCCGCCCCTGCATGAGCTTTAGGTAACTTCAGCCATACTATGGCTTGACCTGTGCTATATCCGAATAGCCGCGGTTGACGCTTTGAAGCGTCAACCGCACATTACTCTACTCTTAATTAATTTGTGGTGAGCTACAACCTTCCAGAGCTCCACAGCTTTGCAAGGCTTCTCTCGAAGGTCAACAGAAGCCGTACTGAGTCCGATCACCATAGGTTAGCAATCAAAAATTTGCTGAAATTTTCATGTGAAATTTGTATAATAGTTAGACACTGTTTAGGAAGTTTCTACATGATTTAGAAGCCCAAAGGGCTGGTTGTAGTATCCCCAACGCAGTGAGGGTTCTACTAGCCCTGAGGACTTCTAAATCATGTGGAAACTTCCTAAACAGTGTCTAAGCATTTTAGATCATAGCAACCATGAGTATTTAGCCAATCAGATTTGAATGTTCTTATCTAATCTTTGCTACATGATTTTCTAAGTGAAGTACATGATTTTCTATTGAAGTACATGATTTTCTAAATTGGATAGAACATTTCCTCTAACCAATCAGATTGCAGTATTTATGACAAACATGATCTAAGTATAGGATAGACTACATCTAAGAGTAGAATATGTAATGATGTAATGTAGTCTAATTAGTATTTATGACAAACATGATCTAAGTATAGGATAGACTACATCTAAGAGTAGAATATACTGTTTTTAGCCAATCAGATCAATTACAGATGATGTAATGTAGTCTAATTAGTATTTATGACAAACATGATCTAAGTATAGGATAGACTACATCTAAGAGTAGAATATGCGTCTATGTAACCTCCGCGGTTGCGGTTAGCCCGAGGCGCAAAGCCGAGGGAATCTAACCGTAACCAAGGTGGTTACTAAGACGCATATTCTACGAGTGGGTGTGGTCTATCTAACTTGGACTTCATTGCGCATGCGCGAGGCGTGGTTATAAAAAGCCAGGTTTGGTGCGTAGCAACAGAAATTGAATTTGTGCGAGCTGGACGAGCTGGACAGCTGTGAGAGACACCAGTTGACAGAAAAAGATAAGAAGACGGCTTCAAAACAATGAAAAAACTTAGTAAAGCTTGTGAAACGCTTCTTGAAGATACTGGAAAGAACAGACAAGTAAAAAGAACCTAAAACTATGCTAGAACTGACTGCAACACTACAAGAAGAAGAATGAAGCTCTGTGGTGGAGTGGAGGGGGTATAGAGCAGACTGGACCGGCATGGAACCTTAAAAAACTCAATAGAAAGTGTCAAGCGACTGCTAAAGTGTTTTTGATGCTTCCTGGCCCCCCTTGCCCATGCCCAACTGGAAAAAGCAATACAAAGCAACAGTGGACATGGAAAGAATGGATATTGACTGAACAAACTATTGCATTCTGTGTTTTTATAATGTTTTTGTCATCTTCTTGTCACTTTCACTAATTATACCACACTTACGTCACCACAAATTGATCTCATTGGTCAACAGCTGTAGGATATATAGAATATTAGCATACAGCCCCAGGCATGCACAGTTTTTCAAGTTGTTTTTAAGTTTTTTCATTTGTTCAAGAAAGTAAGCAAAGAGAAAAGAGCCATGCTTGACGGTACTAAGACTCAAAGCGACGGCAGAAACACGGAAGGTGCTGTCCAACAAGATGGCTAAGCTTCCATGGGCGCGGTTTAGATAGATTTTATCCAAGAAGAGCTTGCAACTCCAGTAAGGGACATCGAATGGTCAACGCTTGGACCAAGGAAGCTCTTGAGCATCTGTAGGAGTCAACATGTTGCTCAACTAGCTCTTTGACGGCTGCAAAATCCGGCATAGTCCTGTTCTTTTTTGCAGTCTGGCATCGTGATTGAATTGTTGCTAGGGGGAGGTCCTTTTATAGTGCTGCCGGTCACGTGGTATAAGTCAGATATGCCACACCTACTCGGAGGATATGCACCCTATATATCCTCCGCTACCGTGGTTACATACCCCTCGGCTCCGCCTCGGAGTAACCACGGTAGCGGAGGATATATGGGTGCATATCCTCCTCTTAGGTGTGGTATATCCTATACAAATTTCATTTCAACTTTTGAGAACTTCCTGCAAATTATTTGTCACTTCCTGTAGAATATGCGTCCATTTCCTGTAGAATATGTGTCCACTTCCTGTAGAATATGCGCCCATTTCCTGTAGAATAAGTACCTTCTTGTAGATTATGCTTCCATGTAATCTACTGTTTTTAGCCAATCAGATCAATTACAGATGATGTAATGTAGTCTAAGTATAGGATAGACTACATCTAAGAGTAGAATATACTGTTTTTAGCCAATCAGATCAATTACAATTACAGTATTTATGACAAACATTATCTAAATTTCAATATCAATCTCAAAAGTGAACATACATTATAATAAATACAATTACAATTAATTCTATGGTACAACAATGACTAAGAGGCCTCTGTACACAGGGGATGAGGTACTCCTAGGTATCCTGGATAGTAGTCACAGTGAGTAGACCTTCTCAGACCCATAAGATGGTGGTGGTTCCATGGCAGATAGCAGTGACGATAGTTTCACAGACCTGCATGAGGAAGAAGAGTATTACCAACCAAGCAGATCACCTCTAGAATCAATTGTTCTTACACACAGTAGAACATAACCTCCTCAGAGACAAACACCAGCCAACAAGCCAGCCATAAAGAAATTGAATTTTAAATGTACCTTTGTTTGGGGTGGTGCCTAAAAGATCAAAAGATTATCATGCAATCAATACACACACTAAATTGAATAATAACATTCAGCCACATAATTATAATTGAATTGCTATAATAGACAGCAGACTAAAAATTAGGAATGTACATGTAACACAGCACTAACTCACAAGCCAACAAACCTATTGAGAATGGCCATACACAAAGTACAGTACATCTCATACAAGGGTGCCAAATAATTATGAATCATGCAACCTTAGACATAATTATGTATAGGCTCCCACAAGCAAACTTACATGCAATGGCACTCATAGGCACATATAAAGTAATTGTGATCCTACAACAAACTGGGAGTTCATAAAAAGATTTAACTTTGGGCACAGAATTACAATGCATATCACAGGCAAACACACAAGCCAACTAATGACTAAATTGTGACCTAATCCTAGCTGGGGAGCATAACACAACCAACAAGCCTATTATGTTGGGAATAAAATGTCCTTACACAAGTAGGCAGTACACTCACTCATAAACAGTACACTCATAAGCCCAACAAGCCTTTTCTTTCTTTCCCCTGAAAAGGTCAGACATTATTATGCAATCAACCTCTGTATATGTACACCTAATTGAGTAGTGAGCCTAATTGAATTGTAACCTTGGAAGCACAATTGGAAGCAAGCAGGAACTTCACACAAGCCTAGGCATAACTTTTGGCAGAGCACTGATAATATTTAGCATGGTATAAAGTACCATTTTACACATGGTGAGGCCTGCTTCTTGCAATTTACAGAGTACCTCTGACAATCTCCTGTCGTGCTCTTCCTGTGTCGGGCCACAGGGGGCACACACACACACACACACAGAGATACACACAAGCACGCGCGTGTGCACAGATACACATACACACACATACACCCGCGCGGGCACACATAACAGACACAGATACACACACACCCGCGCGGGCACGCATACAGACACACACACACGCACGCACATAAATATGCACACACACACACACACGCACACCACTTACTGTAAGCAGTTCCACTCCTGGCCTGACTATGGACTCCCACCATCTCAACCAATCTGTTGGCCCAAACTTTCCGATCTCCGATTCAAGACAAAATTCCAGCATTCATCACAGCTGATAACAGAATACATTGTGGATGAGACCAACAGATAGCTATAGACAAATCAATGATGACCCCTTTACATTGCAACACTGCTGAGCGTACATATAGGCTTCTGTATTTTAAACTCGGCTTCAACACACTGCTGGAGCCAGTACACTTTACAAGCTACGTAGGTAAGCGTATTATCAGCTAAGAACACCATGTACAAGCTAAAAACAGCATCGCTATAATCATACGCACACAAAGCTTACCTCTGAAGTAAAATCTCGCTCTGTCCTTGGCTGGTTGACTGTTCAGATTGGAGGTCCTGACAGAGTAACTAGCTACAAGGTAGCTTGAAGAGAACTGTTACTCTTACTAAGGGGTGCACCTTTCTTTGCCACACTGAAAAGAATAATAATTGAATATCAAACACTGTACACTACACTCTAAAAACAGGCTCTAAACTAACTCAGCTTCTATACAAGTACACTTAACACACTCATAAGCTATCTAGGCAAGTGCAGAAGCATATTAAATCAGCTCAGAGGCTTATGAAAGCTTATACTAGCTACATAATGCTTGCTATAATACGCACACAAAGCTTACCTCTGAAGAGATCCCTCGCTCTGGCCTTGGCTGCTTGACTTTTCCGTTAGAAACCAGGAGATCCTGACACAGTAACTACTGTAGACTACTTTGCTAAGAAGTTGAATAAAGAAAACTGTCACTGTTTCCAAGTTATGCATCTTTCTTTGCTAGAGGCAAATGCTGAAAAAGAGAAAATAATTTGAATATCAAACCTTGTAGACTACACTAAAAAAACAGGCTCTAAAGTAACTAAACTATTCTTTCAGTATATTTCATACACTCAGAGGCTATCTAGGTAGGTGGACAAGCATATTAAATCAGCTCAAAAGGCTTCTAAAGGCTAGACTAGGAAAATGATGATCGCTATACACACACAGAGCTTACTTGTGAAATGATCCTTCGCTGGGGCCTTGGCTGGTTACCTGCTCCGTTCAAAACTCAGAGATCCTGGCAGAATAACTATTCTAGACTAGTTTGCAACAAAGTTGCCTGCAGAAAACTGCTACTGCTTCTTAGCTACGCATCTTTCTTTGCTAGGAGCTGATAATGAAAGTAATTTAAAATTAATTAGATTTTGGTTCCGCGGTGGGCGGTACTACGTATGAAATCATAGCCGCGGCTATTCGGATATAGCAGATATTGGCACAGTATTTCCTTTGATCTGCCCACTCAAAATGCAACAAATTACTATACGAAGCGTACCTCGAGGCGGCTTATTAAAGATACCACGTGAACTTTTGAAAATCACTACTAGAGTGGCCGTCATAATTACGACGGCTTCAATGGGAAAAGGGTTGGCTACAGGCCATTTAAGACGATCAGTATGCACCATTAACTGTGCTGAACACCCCTTTCTTGTGAAACAATCAAAGCACATTGCAATTTATTTACCTATTCTATAACACTAATACTTTTGAGCGAAAGCAAAAACATGGCGAGAGGCATTAGCAAGCGCACGCTTGCAACACTCGTTGTAACTGTATACATGTGTGTAATAGTCTGCTAGTACTGCATGCCTCAAGACCACTAATTACTACGTAGCCACCAGCGAACAAAAATTCATCCAATGTGGGGCTCAAACTCTGATTTAGAGTCTGATGCTCTACCGACTGAACTTGACTTAGTAGCAGATCCAAGAAAAAGAAAAGGGGGATTTCAAATTAACAAGCACGCAGTACGAACATTTTTGGGAGTTACGCCCACTTCCGGTCACACGTTGTGTAAGACTATAGGGAAATCCCATGCATTCTTAGCCAGGGTAAGTCCCATAATAGACCGGCCTGCGTAGAGCTATAGCTAGCTGCTATGAACAGTCAACTAACTAACTAACATAGGCGAACTCATTTGATACATCAAAACAACAGGTACAATTAATACAAAAGATAGGTAGTATAGTTGCATGCAATAAAGCCAGCTAGCATTATAATTATAGTGCAGAGCTATATAAAATTATCTACTTTAAGTAGAGAGCAACACTCCATGGACGAGTTTTGCTAATCACTCTTCTGAAAGGCTGCGATGGATTTCCAAGTAAATAAACCTATAATTATAGCTATAACTGCAAATCTGCAAATTGCAATCCAAAAAAACACTACTATAGAAGCCTATATAATTATTATAGAAACTCTTGTTTGCACTTCATTGATCCTTGAGCAGCTGTAGCAGTCTATATATACAAACACAGACTATACCATAATTATACCTGTCAGAGCACAGTGGTGTTTCTAGGAAATGCAGCTAGTAAGGAGGGTGCTGAGAGCGAGCGCAAACAAAGTGTTTGATTGCTACTATAATAATTACATGCATGTATAGAGGCTAGATACACTTGAATAACTCTTTGATCATCAGAACGTTCATCCTCTTTATATAATTAATAATTATTATAGCTACCACCACATGGGTTTCCGTATATACACTCATGTTTTAATTGTTATACACTAACAAGTTACTATAATAACGATGCAAAACAGTGACCAGTGCAGGCCCTATACCAGTACGTCCACTCCCTATTCCGTTTACCGGCCAGTGCTGGCTGTCCCAAACAAGGTTCAATGTAATTTTATACGTATATTACGGCCGGATATGACGTTTTGGGTGTGGTTTAGCAAATAAAATTGGATTACACTTAAATAGAGAACAGAATGATTCATTATCCTACATTATCCTCGAGACAAGAACCGCAAAAGTAGTAATCCAATTTTATTTGCTAAACCACACCTAAAACGTCATATCCGCCGTAATATACGCATGTAGATCTACCTCGAATATAGGTCGCGTGTGGAGCTCATGCAAGTTCAAGGTATTCCGCAAAAATTAAATGCGCGAAAACTATTCTAACGGTCATTTTGCGAAATTTCATTAATATACCCTCATAAACTATACCCACTATATACGGTACGAAGAGCAAGCCATAAGTATTGTTTAGTGTTAAGTGCCATCAACACGCAGGAACATTTCACCTATATATAAGGTGTCACACAAAGAGAAACTACATTTGCCCACAAGCATGCTACTGATTGTACAGAGCATGACCAAGGGCGTATACAGAGAAGAGGGCATGCAACTCACTATGTACCCTACGTACTCATCCGACTTCGTATCAGAGACCGGATATGCTAAAAATAGAATCCAGTATACGGACGTGAACAAGTGGGCGGTGTTGTTTATGGAGTTATAATTATGGGCGTGTACATCAGAGCTGCCTTTGCTAGCTAGCTAGCTAGCTAACAGTGCAGTATTATTTTAGAGAAGTGTCATGACCAGTCCTAGTCCAGCCAAGTCCAAGACAACCCCTTCGAGTGGGAAGTTAAGTGCTGGGCGCATTGTTAAGAAGTACCAGAGACTCAGGAAGACAGGTTTATTGTACCTAGGTTTCATCTTCTTGGAGTTGCAACTGTTGGATGGTTTGCCTTTGCCTTTGACACTGCTAGTACGAGCCATACTGCTGAGAACTAGTTTTACTATGCTGCAATCGAGCTAGCTTATACAGATATAATGATTTACCTTGTGCGGTCAAAGGTTACGCGTGGGCGTTTTTGTGGGCAGTTCTAAAAATAGCTCAATACGAAGTCGGATGATTCTGAGAATAGGGCGAGTTGCATGCCCTCTTCTCTGTATACGCCCTTGGCATGACCACAAAGCTAATAATTATACATAAGAGCAAGCCACAAGTATTGTTACATGCAGAGGTATAAATTAACAGTCGGTCGCAATTAGCTGACTATTAACTATACTGGCTCAGTGATAGTATCCTAGCATGCAAAGACTGAAAGCCAAAGGTCATAATTATAGTTATGATGAACATGTGACAGTGCCAATGAAAAGGGACCTTAACGCGGGCAGTTTCGAATCAGTTTTTATTGTTGAATCGGATAGAGCGTCCTTTAAGCTTCAAAATGATATCAAGATCGACCTCCTAGCTACTTTCTTTCCGGAGATATGTTCGAGGGAACGCTACGAAGGTATTGCAACCTTGAGTAAATGACGCTCAAACTTCATGAATAATTGAAGTTCAATTATTGCCTTCCGGGCACTTCCGTATACTCATAAAGCTTCGTAAAAGATGTTCTGGAGAAGACAAGTTAGTTAGATGAAGGCTAGGCGTTCTAGGACTCTCTAGCTAGCTAGTATAGCTATGTAACTGGATTGCTTGCGAAATTTGACTCAAAATACTCATCCCAAACCTTCGTCTGGGATGGCCATTTATACCCACTATACGGCACTATAATTATATACGGTACGAAGAGCAAGCCACAAGTATTGTTTATAGTTGTTAAGTGCCATCAACACGATTAAACGTATTCTGACTTGTTCAGTTTACTATAATTATATACACCCTAGAGCACTGAAGTGCTAACCCTCGGCTGTTGACAGGAGAATGGAGTGCATATAGTAACCACACAATCAATAGTGTTTGAATTAACAGTAACAGACTCAGTAGATCAATTATTATAGCAAACATATAGAGACTGGTAAAGGATCACTTTAGCTGCATGTATATCTACCTCGAATAAAGGTCGCGTGTGGAGCTCGTGCAAGTTCAAGTTATTCCACGAAACTTAAATGAGCGAAAACTATTATAACGGTCATTTCGCGAAATTTCATATACCCTCAAACTATACCCACTATAATTATATAAGCCATGCACACAACACACCATGACAGTGCATAAGCTATACGGTACGGTATGAAGAGCAACCCACAAGTATTGTTACAGAGGTATAAATAACAGTCGGTCCATCGGTCAATTTCTAAGCAATTATCTGACCATTAACTACTTGCTCGGTCATAGTGTCCTAGCATGCAAAGGTTAAAGGCCAAAAGTAATTAGGGTTAGGGTAAAATGTAACATGGAAGGGACAGTATGACTTGTGTAACCTTGACAACGTATCTAGGTACCCTAACCCTCCATTATCAACTTCCCCAGATCATGAACTGTACTTCATTCACATGAATATTGTATTGCATGTACTAACTTACTATTGATATCAACATTGCACTCTGTGATGAGGTACTTGATAGTGTTCAGCTGCCCCTCTCTGACTGCCTCTCTCAGTGGAGTTAGTCCAACATTGTTAACAGCTCCTATAGTGGTGAGTTAGGGAGCATTGACACGTACATATAGTTCACTAGGTCAGAGTCTATTGTTCTCAAATTCAACTATTCAATAGCTGCGTATGCACTAGACATATTTAAACTTGGTACATGCATGCATGGGGATAATTCCAGGGATGAAACATGTCCCTATCCCCAGATTAGAATGAACATTACCACAATAGTATAGAGTCATATGGCTGCGTAGCAACCACAAGAACGTTGTCAGTTAAAAACCACGTAGAGGTCAGGGTACAACAACCGATTGTTCTCAAATCACAAATCACGTGTGTGTGTGTGTGTGTGTGTGTGTGTATGTGTGTGTGTGTGTGCATGTGTGTGTGTGCATGTGGGTGTGCGTGTGTGTGTGTGGGTGTGTGCGTGTGTGTGAGTGTGTGTGTGTGTGTGTGTGTGTGTGTGTGTGCATGCGTGCGGATGTGTGTGTGTGTGCGTGCGTGCGAGTGTGTGTGTGTGTGTGTGTGTGTGTGTGTGTGTGCGTGCGTGCGTGTGTGTGTATCACTAACAATGGCAGTCAGACCCACTAGACTATAGTACATATCAGTGAGGTCACTATACTGTCATGCAGCAACTAAAAAATACACGATGTGAACATGTATTTGTGTTTAGGGACTCAAGAGTTAGCATGCATGAGACCATGCAGGATGATCTCTCTTACAGTGATGAGTAGACATTATTGTAAAGAATGGCATATTCTTATGGTGAAGTGTGTACTCGTAGTTACAACAGTGGATATGCCTTTGTACACAAATAGCTTGCTGCCTCTTATGTGAACACATTCTATGGTTACCCAGAAGATCTCCAATGATCCAACCCAGTCCTGTATCTTATACTAAGGTCATCTAGGAATCAAACTATTATTCTCCCACATAAAAGCAGCAAACCAACTTATAGAATAGCAATCATAATTATTCATGACAAATTTCTATTTTCAGTATTGATATAACGTTGTAAGTAATTATTTTGTCGAGATTCACAAAAACATGTGTGTCTAGAATTAGGATCAATATGGAAAACACTAATCCTCTACGTACGTTTTAGTTCAGCTATGAATTGGAGATAATACGGCCTTAAAGTGTTACATGACACACACACTGACTTACCTAGGTCACACTGTCCAGTTGCCATCAGTAACTGGACACACTTCAGGTATCCACAGAGGCAGGCATAGTGCAGGGGAGTGTTCTTATCAGTATTCTGTACATTGACATCGATGCCATCTTGCTGTGTGAGTATCTTCACTACATCAGGGTGGTTGTAGAAGCATGCTACATGGAGAGCGGTCCATCCAAAACTGTTCCTCCAGTTGACAGGAGCTCCTCTAGCCAGCAGCCTCTCCACCTTGTCCACACGACCACTACGGGAAGCCATAAAGAGTTGCTGACCCAGATCATGACTACAGTGTATTGTGGGAGGAGGTAAACAATGAAGGGCAGAAATTATCATTATTATGTACCTACAAATGACAATGAATAATCTCAGTCTCCAATTAGTGGACTCTTAGGTGGTGAGGAGTGAGTGGGTGTATTATAGAGGATGTGACTGTATTGACCACAATCTTAGGAGCTAGCCTTCACTTGCTAGCTATACCCACATCTAGACACCAGAGGAGCCTGCAACTAATTAACCATCACTCATGAAGGTCACTCATTAGTTTCTGAGGTTGTCATCTAAATAAGTAATACAGTCATCTTTGCTTCTATAGCTAGTAAGCACGAGTTATACTATTATACAGTATAAACAATACATGTAGTGTTAGGAGTACATTATGGTCACAGTCATTATTGGACAATAGAGTGTCTGGATTCATAGATAAGGAGTACTGTATTCATTGTGGCCTCTGAGATATGGTCACCTCAATGTACACATGCAGCCATTCCACCAAAATAATGTTCACCACTTAGTAAACCACAGATAAGGAATTGGAAACGGAAGTCCCTCAAAATAATGTTCACCACTTAGTAAACAATAGATTATAGAGTTAGAGAAGTTACATTGAATCTGCAATGGATCCTCGAAACTATTCGCGTTACTTATGAACGAGGCAATCAATTTTTGTCGGGTAACTCCCTTAAAATAAGAAAGTTGTGTTTCCTCGAGACATCATCTGTTTATAACACGCCTAGGTCGTCTGCCATATGTAGTACTTATAATGACTGACAACGTACACCCAGTAAAAAAGATAAATTAGCTAGTAAAGTCATAAGTTAGTTCCCAAGGCTGTTTTAGAGCGTGCTAGTTATAACTACTACAATAGGTATAGACCTTGAATATAAGTAAGTTGCACGGACTAAGCAGCTATTTGTAGTTTATTATGCACTGTGTGTAGAAATAGGTATTGTTGTGGCTCCATTAAACCACAGCGTAGCACGGATAATACTCGAGGGTACCTTTGTTTCCAACCCCTTTAACCCCTCAATCTATGGTACAACACAACAACTCATGATCAGAGTGTTCCAGGGTTCAATGAACTATTTGTTGTGTGGGTTCTAATGAATAAGAATGGTATGCAGAAACATTAATTTTCTTACAGAGTAATTCTAATGCACCTATCAATGTGTCGCCCCACTACCCTCCTAGGGAGGGGTCAGGCTAACATGGAGGATTTGACCATAATTATATATGTGACAGGGCCAATGAAAACGGACCTTAACGCGGCAATAATTAAATTAAGCTATAGGCCAATTTAGTAGAAATGAAAAACATGGGCAAAAAATTTTTTTTTTCACAGGTGCTAACTTCAACCCTTCCTCTACCTACCTGTAAAAATTTGGGTCTCTACGAAGCTTTAAACAGGTCAAGCGCGGACGTTGAAGAAACTCACCGAACGTTCATTTTTTACAATGAAATTTACTGTCTACGTGAGGGGAAATTCCCTGGGAATTTCCCTATTATTGTTAATTATTTTTAACAAATAAAAGATGACAACTTGTACAGGACTATTTCATCAGCCCAGTACTTACAATCATCAAGAGGAGCCAGGAATATTATAGCTCCACTTCTTAACAAACATAATTTAGCAACAGAAATAGATTAGAAAGAGCAGCTATCTAGCTAGCTAGCTTGGCGTAGATCCACTCTTGTTTCTTTAGATGTACGTATCCCGTGCCACTTGTCCTCATAAACACTCCATAACAACCTACAGATAAGTAGTAAGTTAAGATAGACACAATATCAATGTCACTTACATTCTAGCCAATAGACAAGCGTTTCTCAGGCCTCCGACACTTACCACCACCTGGGGGAACCATCAATATAAATGTTATACGACAATTCCACACAGTTTCCTGGGCCCTCCATGATGTGATCACCCATCCCATCAGGCCTGTTACTACTAAGCACAATGGCAGTGATACCAGTACTAAATTAAAGGAGGAAAGCTTCTTATAAGGCTACTAATAAGTTGGATCAAGCCTTAGATCGATACGGATGAATACTAAGTGAAAGACTACCTATAATAGATCACTTAGGCTTCCTTTAAGCTGTATGAAGGACAGAGACACTTTCTGTAGGCTCCATACAAGTGAGGGATCTTTTATAAGACTGATACATTACACAGATAATAAGTACAAGCTTATAACAAGACATGAGAGCTTACCATTTGAGCGACGGGAGTCTTTGTCTCTTTATTTCTTGGAAGATCCTTCCTAGGTGCCAAGCAATCCAGCTACATAGCTATACTAGCTAGCTAGAGAGTCCTAGAACGCCTAGCCTTCATCTAACTAACTTGTCTTATCCAGAACATCTTTTACTAAGCTTTATGAGTATACGGAAGTGCCCGGAAGCCAATAATTGAACTTCAATTATCATGACGTTTGAGCGTCATTTACTCAAGAGGGCGTTGCAATACCTTTGTAGCGTTCCCTCGAACATATCTCCGGAAAGAAAGTACCTAGGAGGTCGATCTTGGTATCATTTTGAAGCTTAAAGGACGCCCTATCCGATTCAACAATAAAAACTGATTCGAAAATGCCCGCGTTAAGGTCTGTTTTCATTGGCCCTGTCACATATACCCCAGGTCAAATTCCCCACATGCATGGGGGAGGATTCTTTGTTCAAATACCCTAATTCCCCAGTCACCACCAGTCACAGCCTCAAGCAGTTGTACAGTCTTTACTACGCAAGGCCAGGTCAAATCATATCAGTATGGGGCCAACATTTCAAGTCAAATTCCCCCGTATGTCCCATTAGGTGCATAATTGCAATCTATCTCTGCGCAGTTAAGGCCTGGGTCAGGCACTGATAAGATTAATTTTATTCATTGCCAACATTTTATGTAGATCATGTAGATCATGTAGTGTTAATGTTTATTAATGTTATTCATTGCATGTGACGTCATAAGGTCAATGTATTTGCTTAGCTAGCTGCTAGAACTATTATAGATTATCTTTGGCAACAAATACGGCGGACTTAAACAAGGTAAGAGTAGCTGTTTAGGCCCTCAAAAGATAGAGTATGTTGTTATGATTATGTTTCCTTGATGGGAAGTAAAAATGTCCAAAACTTTCTTAGCTATGCTAGCTTCTTTAGCTCTGACAGCCACTCTAGAGGTAGGCTATTTTGTGTATCTCAAGAATATAATAACTCCTACTCTTCCCATCAAGGATACTAGTACCTAGCTATGAGATGTTCATCTAGCCTTGTTTTTGAAGCTTAATCTTGGCATCTTCAACGCCGTATTTGCACTTCTCTTTCTGAAAGTGGCATGACGTCATCAACATTTATGGGACTAATTAGCATAATTGAATTAATCTAATTAGTTTTTTGGAAAAAGAAAACATTGAGCTTCATTTTGGATCATTTTGATGCAGCATACACTGTATATTGCAAATAATACAGCAGTATGAACATAGTGTAAATTTTGGTATTGAAATCTGGACCCGGGCCTTAAGTGCGCAGAGATTATTATAGTGTGTGATTGAAGCTGTACATGTATACTGATGTATCTTTGTCAACCCTGAATACATACACAGACAGGCCACCAGATATTATGTACAGTACAAGCTCACCTTGCTGCCATTGTCCTGACCTTCCTGACCTGCCCTGGCCTGGGGCGGCCAGGGACTCTAGTAGCTGCAAGATAAGTGTATAGCCCTGATCCGCAGAGTTACTTCAGCTCAATCACAGTCTAGTCTAGCTAGTATCTATTTTGTCAGCTCAAAAAGTATTTTGTCAAAGAGCTGACACCTGTACCCAGAAGCTTTGTTTACTTGAGTTTACAAGATACGCCCTTTTTTAGCTTGATCTGATGTTATTTTTTTTATTAATGATCTTTACCTACACACCCAATATTTGCATAAAATGCATGAATATATAGCAGTAAATTTGTTGGTCTCACCAAGAGAGTGTTATACATATTTACGGTATATAGTGACCAAAATAGTCACCATTAGTCATCATGATTATAATTATCAAGAAATGCAATGACCAAACATGCATGAAAGAAATGGAAATAATGGTGGTATATACGTAGGTCACTAGTAAGCTAATAAATTAAAGTTAGTACACTCTTGATCGAAGTCAAGCAGATTGTGTTCTTGTGTGTACATCTCATACAGTTGAAGGTGTAGCTTCACCAGGAGGACACTAGTCTGCCTTGTGCCTGTGGGTGTGGTATGTGTGGGTGGTGTGTGGGTGTGTGTGTGTGTGTGTGTGTGTGGGTATGGGTGTGTGGGTGTGTGTGTGGGTGATGTGGTGTGTGTGGGTGGGGTGTGTGTGGGGTGTGTGTGCAGGATTTTAGCTGTATATAATAGTACAATGTGGGTATAGCTACGTATACTAAAATCAATCATTGATTCCTCCATCAAAAGGCACATACATACTTTAGCATGAAATTAGACGATTACCGTACGTATAATTATAGTGGGAAATGATTGTTGAAATGTAACTAGCTAAAAAAAAAGGTCAACTGTTACTTCAATACCCTATAGCTGTTAGTATGTAAAATTGCCAGCTATGGACCCCAACTAGTACCTGCATGAATGCAGGGGGAATATCCCCCCTGTATGACACTCTCTATATCCTTGCTCTTTCTTCAAAAAAATATAAAATTTAGGCCCAAAAGCAATAAACATATACTCATGACCTCTGACCTCAGTATTTCAGATTACAGAGGTCATGCCCATGTAACTATGTACTGACCTCTTAATGATGCCATGACCCGGCAGTCTCAGGTCATTGTGAACAATCCCCTGACAGTGCAGGTAACAGAGAGCCTGCTGCAGTGACTGTGAGTCCGTGCTGTGAGGTGTGTGGGGGTGTGTGTGGAGTGGGTGGGGTGAAGTGTGTTGGTTGTGTGGAGTGGGTGTATTGTGTGGGGTGTGTGGGTGTAGTGTGTGGGGTGTGTGGAGGGGACACATGCATGCACACATGAAGCTAAGAGGTCAGCAGGTCCACTGCTCACACCAACAAACACATTGCAGCCACCACACACACACACCATCACCAGGGAATACTATATACAGTGGAGCATCAGAACCAAATTCTTGATTAACTGATTAACCAGATGACTTAAATTTGCGTAATTAATCTACTGTACGTCAAGTAATAAATATGCAAGCCATGCACCCAATTAGATACCATTACCACTACGAAGTTATATGTCATTCTAGGTACTGCTGCAAGCGATGAGTACAGCTACCCATTACCGCAACGCTCCTTGGAGGGTGAGCCGGACCATGACTGAAGGCCGTTAATATGGATAGGAAGCCCCTCTAATTAATTAGAGGGGTGCAACCTCGCTAATTAGATAATGATGAAGCGTTTCTAATAATTATGATGCTCCCCTAATTAAGTACTTGGGGGTAAAGAGGTGGCCTAGCCAACAGTCATAGCCACGGCTCAGTCATGTCGTAATGACAGAGAAATGTATAGAAACCAAGGGAGGGTTGGGTGTGGGGCTTTAAACTCAGGTAGCTATAATCGAGCATGAGGTGGTGTAGAGATAATTACGCATGCGCGTAGATGCTGGGCAGTACATAATGCAGTAGGCGGGGCAAGCGGAGTACCTCGATTAACCTTGTTTAACTACCTTAAACATCCTTTATGGGTTGCTGCTATGATGCAATATTGGGGCAGCTGCATGTTACACTACTATTATCATAGCTGTGGTAAGCCAGAACCTTCCAAGTCTCCACAACCTCATAAGGATTCACTCAAAGGTCACCTGAAGCCATAGGGACACGATCACTACAGGTTAGCTATCAAAAATGTGCTTGTATTTTTAAGTGAAAATTGCATTCAATATTAAAATTCAAAGTGAAGATACAACACAACAAACATAATTCTACAGGACAACAATGACTAAGAGGCTTTCGTATACTAGAGAGGAGGTACTGCAGGATCTCCTGAATAGCAGTGACCATGATTCTGAGTCAACAAGCTATCATTGGGAACTGTACAAAGAAGTGCCTCTTATGCACACACACAGAGAAAGCTAAAAGCCAAACAGAATTGAATTGTAACAGGTGCATAGTGATTAGGATCAAATTGACCTAATTTCATAAGGAATGGGAATTGAAGCCTTGGGAGTGCCTAAACATTGGGAACAGATAACAACACTACAAAAAGTGTCTGTTATGCACACGCAGAAAGCCAAACAAAATTTAAATTGCAACAGGGAACAAAATAAATAATTTGTGGCCTCTGGGAATTCTAAATACATTATCACTGGGAATACATTGGGAACAAAAAAGCATAAAGAATTGGAGGGTGCCTACTACAGACATTACATTGCAAGTAAAAACAATTATCTCACAGAAGCCTAAAACTACAACCACAATTGAAGTGACCTTTGGCATGCCTAAAACATGACCCTACAAAAAGGTTATAGTTGCACCATAATAACACACAACCAATGTCCTATGCCAGTGGCACAACACATGACAATAATAGAGAGAATCTGTACAGACTTTCCCCAGGTTATCAACAATCATTGAGAATAATACAAAAGCATGGATTGCAGGCCTAATACATTGGCATTGGGAACAGACAATGTAAAAATAATTATCTCACAGAAGCCAAAAAGTACAACCACAATTGAAGTGACCTTTGGAATAACTAAAACATGACAATTATAACTTTACACAAGTAAGAGGTAATAATGAGTTGCACACCATTATAATAACACAATGTCCTATAGGCCAGTGGCACACAGTACAGACAAGTTGTAATTGGTTACTACACAACAATTGTAAATTTGCCTAAGCCACACACACACACACACACACACACACACACACACACTGCCACACACACACACACACACACACACACACACACACACTGCCTAAGCCACACACACACACACACACACACACACACACACACACCACACACACACACACACACACACCACACACACACACACACACACACACACACACACACACACACACACACACACACACACACACACACCTGAAACAGTTCCCCCTGCCCTTGGACTCCCACCCTTCAAGACCATTCTCGAGAGGCCTTCATCCAATATGTAGGCCCAGCTGTATCCATCTCAAGTTCTCCCTTAGACATATCCCAGCATTTCTTTACCACTGAAATAATGGATAACATAGTAGCCGAGACAAATTGATACGCTAGGCAAATGATGACCCCACTACAACATGATAAATGGACCCCACTCACGACTGCTGAGCTAAAGGCTTACATGGGATTCTGCATTTTCATGGGGATCGTGAAACTCCCATCGGTTGAAAATGATTGGAGGAGAGACGTGCAATTCTACTACTCACCAATTGCATCGAAGATCTCACGCGATCGATTTAGGGACATCCGACGATACCTCCATTTCACGGACAACACCACTCTCCCGACTACAGGCACCCCAGGTAGCGATCGTTTGGCCAAAGTACGCCCCCTCTTCAATAAGATCAACGAGCGCTGTTCTGCTGCATACAACTTAGGCCGTGAAGTTGAAGTAGACGAGGCAATGATAAAGTTTCAGGGTAGATCTGCACTGAAACAGTATACCTCCCAAATAAACCTCCCAAATAAACCTGTGAAGAGAGGAATCAAGGTTTGGGTCCTAGCAGACGGGTACTTCCACATGCTACAAGTGTATACAGGGAGAGAAGCCACACCAGAGAAGCAACTGGGAGCACGAGTTGTGAAAGACCTCACAGCCTCGTTGAAGCACAAGCACCACCACGTCTATTTTGACAACTTTTTCACGTCTGTCAAACTGTTGGAAGACTTGGAGAAGGATGGCATTTATACTTGTGGTACAGCTCGCGCTGACCGCAGAGGCTTCCCCAAGGCTCTCAAGCAGCCAAAGCTGACAGAAAGTAATAAGCATAATAAAAAATTATAATTATTTACCTTTTCAGGGGGGAATACATGACTCTGCAGAAAGAAAAAGGTGACGGTCTCAGCGACAATAGGGTTGTCCGTATGATCTCCACAGCCTCTGACGCCACTTCGGTCACCTCTGTACAACGTACAGTCAAGACAGGCGAGAAAATCTCCGTCCCGTCCCACTGAGCATCGAGGACTATCATGGGGGGTGTCGACAGAGGGGATCAGCTCAGAGGGTACTACAGATGCCCTACAAAAGTCCATAAGTTTTATATGTACATTTACTTCTTCCTAAAGGATATTTGCATTACGAACAGCTACATATTATATCGACAGTATTCACCCACCAACGCACTGAAAACCCTCCTCTCATTTCGTCTCGAGTTGGCCAAGAAGCTAATTGGCGACTACTGCTCCAAAAAGAGAAAGACACCCTTGAAATCCCTAGGAATAGCTCACTTCCCTCTTCACCACCAGGATGTACGCAGAAGTCGTTGCCATCTGTGTTATCAGAAAAACAAAAGTATTCACCCACCAACACAACATTTTCTGGTTACTTTTCTTATTTCCCCCATCTACTTCAAAATCCTGTATGACACCCTGGAGAGATATACTGTGAGACTTTTTATACAAATTCATGACTTGAAAAAAGTTATTCTAGGAAGTATTGAATGCAGTGTACTGATGATTGTGTGTCACCATAGCAACGCAACACAGAGAGGGGTTATATAGTAACAGGGCTTACCAAGGAGACAGGTTTGAAAGACGTTCTTGAGTTGGGCACATGATTGGAAGACCTCTGTTCTCTTGTAGCGCATCTTAGCACCAGGACACCATCGGAACACAGTATAAGGCCGGGCACAGATCTGAGGGGACACTCTGGGTAACAATGACATCATTACAATTTTGTAAAAGTACCCGAAAAAGAAAATAAGAACCTACCAATCGGGGGCAAGTTGGTGACGCCCCAACTTGATTATGTACTTGACAGCAGTATACTGTGTATATAATTATGAAACCCTGCCCAACAAACAAAATCAATTCTCATCAGAGTACATCTAAATCAGCAGAGTTGTGTACCCACCTTTCTTGATGATGACTAGATTGAGCACACTCAGGTTGCTGTCCACTATGCAGCCTCTCACTGACTTGCGTTTCCTCTCTCAAGTGCGTTTGGGTCTGTAACAACTGTGCCCCTTCTTGAGGAGGAGCTTAACACGGCCATTAGTGAGGACACCTTATTTCATGAGGAAGCCCTGCTTGTCATTGCCACCGCTGATACGAACCACATACCCTGTGTGTGTGTGTGTGTGTGTGTGTGTACAATCTTACAGAGATGGAACTCATAAAGGTAGTGAGATTAGATCATGTGATTGGTATAATCCCCACCTATCCCTGGTAGGGGGCATTAGTTTGACAAATGCATTCAGTATGTACTACTGAGATAATTGTTTACCTCTCCACTGTTGTCTGAAGTCCACAGGACGACCTTTGAACCTATTCCTGGTATTAATTTTGGGACAACCATACTTATTTCCCGAGCCTTTGTCCTCCAGCCAGTTGTCATCACTTCGTTCAAAGCGTTTCTTTCCGCTTGTCATTCTTAATTAGTCCATCAAATGGCATTTGAAATGCTGAGCTGGGTATCTGCTCCATAGTGTGTTCCTCAGTACGGCTAGACCAACACACCACCTCACTCCTGCCCCGCTATACTCCACCCTCACTGGGTCTTCACGAGTTTCTTCAGTGTTCCATCGATGTCCCTGATGGCAAGACTTGTCCTTGCGAGACTTAGCCTCGAGAAGCACAAGAGGGTTATGATAGTCACACAGATTAACTACTGACAAAACAAGGAAGAAAGCTGTTCCATAGTTTTGATGATCCTTACCATACACACCCGCAACAGAAAAAATAGTGAATGGTTGGTGAGGGAAAGCGATCGTTTGGCGATCCCTATAGGAGCTTCCGCAAGGCTCGGGAATTGTGGGATACTCCAGTAAATAGCTAGTGGCAGTAGATAATGTGGCAAAGAGCATCGCAGCGAGTACAAGTGAGTGGTTAGTCATGATCGACAAGGAACTAGCTCTAGTCAGTGGAGCTAGTGCATATGCAATGATTGTATATTGTGACGTAGGTATGGTAGAATGCTTCCTGTGGGAGTTGCGCTAATGAACTCGTGATCCAACAATTGTTGTGTTCAAATTTCTTATTAAATTTTCAAAACCACATTAATTATAGCAAATCATTGAGAAATTGAAATTACAAAAGTGTGTTCAGTTTGCAGTGCTCTTGCACACTATAGAGAGATAATAGTCCTCCCTCCATGCAGTGTGACAGCCAGCACCGTCGCGAGTATGTGGCACTGCATCGCTGGCCCCCCGCCCATCCGCCCATGGGACCATCTGGGATATCTGCAGCAAATGCATAATACATTAGTCTCAAGCAATTGTTGTTGTATAAACCACCTACGTATTGAGGCTATCCCAGTCCAGTTGATTAGAAGGTTCTGTTAGTTTCCAGTTGGTTTGAAGGGGTTATGTTAAATCCAGGTGGTTAGAAATCGAGTATAATTATAGTTATACGTACTATCTATACAGGGACAAAGCATCATGTGTGTATGTAGTACTCGGCACACCCACAGCTCACATGAAGGTGTGGAAAGGTGGGTGTGGCCTTGCATTAGAGGCGTGGTCACATGTACATTGTAGGTGTGGCCTGACCACTCCTCCTGATCATTTTTCTTCTTTCATGATTTATAACAACGAAAACGAAAAAAGAAATGAAAATATGAAGGGGCCCCCAATAAATAAAATGAGTTGATGATTGAATTATGACTGATGAGATGTAGTTGAGTGTAGTAGCTGTGGGTACAAGGGCAGAGGGTTAGAATACACACACACGATTGTATAGGACAATAATGTTGCAACTCATAATACACACACACAACACTATAATTATAGCTATAGGAGCATGTACAGTGGAACCCCTCTATAACCAACACTTTTGCATGCATGGGGATCAATGTTTTGGCCTTTATACATCAGAGGTGGCCTTTGTTGAGAGGTTGTTTTAATTGTAGTACACAAACTGTTATTTGGGACCTGAGTGCCTGGCCGTTATAATATAGCAACTGGCCCTTATTCGGAGGTGGTTGTTAACAGAGGTTCCACTGTAATACATATAATTATAATATAGACACTCACTTTTTCTTAAGGAGGAGGACATTGTATTCCACCAATGCCAGTGATGTCATTGCCGGTGAAGAGATGCTCCATACAGACTTGACTTAATTCAGTATAGTAGCCGTAGATACTCTGTATAGTGTTGTTTCCTCTAGTATTCTCCAAATTCTGCCATTGGTCTCCCAGAACATGTATTGTGATAATAACATTGTTAGGGCAGAGGTTAGGACACAGCATGTAATGTAATGCTCATGCAGTAATAATAATGATGCCTATTATTATAATGCTGGATATAACTCCACCCTTGCAGTACAACCCAGGTGAGGAGTGCCAGTATCAGTCGCTGTCCGTCCACTGTCCCTGTATAGAAACAATTATACACATGCCTACTAGACTATGACCACTTAAGCCTCTCAATACTAACATTTAACACTATGTGTGTATATAGTTTATGCTACACAAGAGTAGCTAGGGGAGGGGCTTAGTATCATGTGATACAAATCACATGCACACACTCACTCGTCCTTAAGGAGGAGGTCGTTGTTTGTATTGAAATCCTTCCAGTGATATAGAGACTTGACTTGAGTATAGCAGTAGGAGTATAGTAGATAGGCTTGCTGTTTCCTGTAATCTGATGAGCATGGCAGAGAGGTATGCATGGGGACACATGCATGGGGGGGAGTGGGACTCAATACTATAAAGGAGTCAGTCTCAGTACATGTCTAATAGTTTGTTTGTTCGAGTTAAAATGAATCAGCTCTTCATTGCTTGCTTGGAATTCCAACAGTAGTCTGTATTGTAAAACACAATAGATTATTAGTGTAGAGGTGAGGAACACATAACATGGAATTCAGTACTAATACAATAATGCTCATGTCAGTCATAATTATTATAATGCTCAGTAACTACATAATTGTAATGCTCAGTAAAATACAACTGCCATTCCAGCCTCCTATCCAGGTGAGGAGTGCCAGTATGAGTCCTTGCATGTTCCTCCAGTGTCCCTGTAGAAACAATTATACACATCAACCAGAGCAGCTCAGTATAGTGTGTATTGATTGCATGAGAGGATACCAACACACACACAACAGTAGCTAGGGGGAGGGGCTTAATGTCATGTGATATAGATTATACACACTCACTCGTCCTTAAGGAAGAGAACGTTGTTTCTTCGAGTGGCTGGAGATACTTGACTTGGGGACTTGAGTAGATAGCTTGTCTTAAAGATATTTTGTAGACTTAGACACTTGATTTTGCAGTTTTAACGTTTTTTGTGGTCCATTTTCAGTTCTGTAGAAATCAATAGAGCAGGTCATCTAACACACACAACTAGCTGCAGCCACGGGTGCATGGAAAAGAAGGAAAAAGGAAATATCTCAGCTGTGTAAAGTTAACGACCATTACCATTCTGTGTTTTTTTGACATGAATATGAATATGGATAGTGGAGAGCTGAGTTGTAGGAAGCCTATCTAATCTATCTAGCTTCAAGGAGCTTCAAGGAGCAATAAGATAAGGTAGCTTGAGACAAGGGGGTGCTCCAGAGCATGCTTCCTACGCCCCTAATGGTCGTTAACTTTACACAGCTGAGATATTTCCGTTTCCGTTTTCCGTTTCCTTCTTTTCCATGCACCCCAGCCACAGTAATATGCTAGTACAACACTCCTCACCAGTCACTCTATTCCAGGCACCATATGGTCTCTAACACCAACACAACACAGTAGTCACTCTATTGAAATAATAGAGCTATTATATAAAACGAGGGGCCCCTCAAAACATAATAGCTGTGTACAATAATAATTATGAATGAGATAGTCGACTGGTCTTTGTAATGTTTATCGAGTGGAGTGTGATGGATGAGGAGATATCCTTGTGTATGGCCGGCCATACATGTAGGTGTAGACTTCGAGAAGATTCTTTAGTGTTCGTGGCCGGCCACCTGATTGGCGAGTAGAAGAATCGAGAGTCTTGAGAACGGGCTTGATTTTGAAAAAATGTAGAGAAATCTCATGTGTCAGCTTTGTATAAGATTTTCCGCGCATGCGCTTTACCAGATTATTATTATTGCTGGCTCAGCAGTTTTCTGCAGAAAGGAAGGAGGGGCTGGATCGTGTACAATGCAGCATGCATAAGCAGTCAGAGACACTACTTCCTCCGGTCCATGTAGTCACACACATTACTATGACCTTGTATAACCTGTTGTAGGGTTCATTGGACCTTTTTGGTAACTATAAATTCCTTTGTTTCTCTATGAGGCCACTGTTAGTTGCATTTGTTTCAGATGAGAATACTAGCTCGACCTCGATGAGGGAGGGAGGGACGCCTTTATTACTCATTATCCCATTATTATATTTTGATGACGTTATATCCTGTTTTTTTAACTGACGATAATACACAAAAGAACGGAGTATGAAAAATAATTTAATTTTTTTACGCACTGGCTATTTGGTGCACAATGCAACTTGCAACATGGCACATTGTAAAATAATGCAATGTCAGCCAAAAAAAGAACTTTGACCTCAAATAATGGCTGACTTAATTGAGGAGGTGAGCAAAACGAGGAGGGAGGTTGATCTGAAACAAGTATGCATGCAACTAACACTGGCCTAACATGATTATTACAGTCACAATGATGAGAGCCTTCATGTCTTCTTATACGTAGCGTCGGAGAATTTGGAGCTTTTTGAAGAGGCAGTTGATTGATCTTCATTGAGTATGATGCTAGACTTTCTGCAACTGCTTTTATACACGGTCATTAATAAAAGGGATCTCCCTGCATGCACAGACAAATCTATAAAGACATGCACCTTAATATCAGCAGCCCTTGAGTCCTGAAGAACGAGGAAAAGAGTCCATACTTGTGTACCTCCCATGCAGACACTATAATTTGTTTCATATTCTATAATGAAGTGCATCAGTTGGTTAACCCATGCAGCCATCTACATCTATAAGTTGAGACCAGGCCGATTTTAATCGGCCTGGTCTCGAGGCTATACTATAAGCCATGCACCATCACAAATATACACTGAGGTGCCTTTTCTTACTACTCAACATCCAGGTAATCTAATTCTTCATTATAGTGATAGCTTCCAAGTAACCTGCTTCCAATAATTTCACCGTCAAGCTTTGAATGAGAATCCTTTTACGTCACTGTTTGCTCTTATAATTATATAGACTATAGCTAGTACTCGCGTTCCAGAAGTTTGAGTTGCACTGGGTGCATGCAATATTGTAGTGTGTAAAGAACGCTGGATGGTTATCGGGCTTTTCCTGTTTAACTTGTAACGTGCATGTGGTAGTGGCCGGTGCATGCCTGAGAAAATTATGTTCGTTGGCGATCCTACTTGTAGAAACTGGTAACATAAATGTATTAGGCTTTATAAGCTATACTTGAGGACTCTTATATACCTACTTGTATGTTCATTCCGATTCAGAACGTTATATCTCATGGTTTTGCATGGGCTATCGTCTGTTGCTCAGCTGTTAGCGATTGTTCCTTCACATTGCTCTCACATTCAACAGTTACGATGTCTATACGGGAATTTGTTCTTTTGAAAGCACTTTGAACTCTACTTCGGCATGCACGAGCATGTATAATGGGTTTCCTGTAATAAGCCTAACTGCTATTTACATAACAGGTTTGCGAGAAAATAAAAATTAATAATGTATAATGTACCACTCAGCATTATCATGGGAAATAGAAGTTATGCATACCTGATCTGACTGTATGAATGATGCTGATATCAATTTCAGTTGTGCATAATTATACTCAGACATGAAGAAGCTAGTTGGTAGCTTATAAGTTAAAATTTTGAAATGCCCATGCATGGCTAGTATTCTACAGATTTAATAGTTGTTATACAAATCATCGTAAGCAGGTCTTTATACAATGGACAACCATGCACGGGAATGAGTTGTCAGGACGGATTGTCACTACATATATATAGTGCCAGTACAGAACTTTAACAATCATACTGTGCAAATAGTGTGCTACAAGGAGAAGGGGGAGCCCCAAGGCTGTCAGCCTAATGATTATTATTTTCTTTTTCTTATTATTCTCTTTCAAATTTTACTACATAGCGGTGGTGTTCAGTCTGTCAATTATCAGTGATGATTTTGAAATTATTATTTTGTAGCTATAATTATCGAACCATTCGTACTTATTATCATAATTATGCATGTGCTATTAATTAACGTGTGCCTGGCCAATTGTGGATTCGATCTAACATGCTCAGCAGTGGTAATAATTATCGGGATCTTTAAATCACACAAAAGAGTATAATTATAGCCTGGATCCCTATAGTTGTTCACCTATTATAACCATTATAAGAACGAAAACTCGGCCTGGGATCGAGGCTACAATGTGCGGGGCTTAATATAAAGACATCCAAAATCTATTTGTAGTTGTATACTGCATGATATAGCATTACCTGAGGTATAGCCTCTTTCCCAGCCTCATTATCTCTAGTTCAACATTGTTATAAATCGGCCCGGGACCACATTACAGAAAGTCCTCTATAATAATTATATTTGTGATGCAATTTGAGAAAACAGACCACTTGGCTTGGTCTAAAAAAGTTGAGATCTCTATGCATACTGATAGAGCAGAGAAATGCCTACACAATGCTATGCTTAGTCTGTACATACCTCATTCTATGACTAAGTTATAATCGTTTGAAGTTGGTTGCTATGAAATTGCATTATTGAAAAAACGCCATTCAAAGATGCCCTACTCCATTAGTAAGCCTATGTTTTGCGTTTTTTGACGAAGCACTGAGGTGAACATATTTGGATATAGAGCACCAGACTTCACATAGAGATAGTGGAAAGGCTATAGATACTTGTAAACTTATAAAACTAAATTCATCACTTTGCACTCAAGGTCACAAATTTGCCTCTAGCTCAAATTGAAAATCTAAGCCAAGTGGTCTGTTTTCTCAGATTGCATCACATTTAGTGCCGAAAGATAAAGTACTCCTCCATGCATGCCATGCCTAGTGGCTATAGTGCTTATACAGTACATATCTTGTAATAACTAATAATAAGATGTGAGATTATAATTATTATAGGTCGACCAGACTCTGATCATGAGGGTCAAATTATTGCCCTATTATTCTCAATTATGCTAGTTCCTATAATTATAGAAGTCTCCCTATATCAAAAAATTATGCTCATTATTATTGATTATAATAATTTGCGAAGCCCTAATCACATGACGGCAATAATTAGTATATAATTATAGGGATGAGAATAACCATAAGCTAGCTATAATTATACGTAAAGCTTTTTTCAGTAATACATTATTTTTACACCTGTCCAGACTATAGCTATTATTATGCCTCGAGGCGTAGCCGCACGAGGGATACGGTAAAGCTGACTGTGTGTGTGTCTGTCTGTGTGTGTGTGTGTGTATTCCAGCTATAACTGCTCAACGGTTACAATGCGACGAAAACTAACAGCTTCTATAGGCTTCTAGCCACGTTCTCTTGGATTTTGATTCGTGGATTAGCAAACTAAAGCTTCTTTCTCGAGTTATGGCTAGTTTGACTCACATTGAAGGCTGTTGCAGTCTCTTCAGAATCTTTCATAGCATCATCTGTCCGCACAAACTTTCTATTCAACATATGAGTTAGCCTTGCACTAAAGCGCTAGCTTTTTGTTAGCTACAATACTCAGAAAATATCTGTTAAAACAGCTAGCTAGCAGTACAGTAGCCATTTGTAAAATTGATCTCTTTGGACACACCCTTTAATTATTCCTGTGGATGTAATGCGCATGCGCGCTCATTCCCCATGTGTGAGAAAATAATATCCAAGATCCAGATCCAGATCCTCCTGGCAGAATCATCTTTGTCTTGAGGGCCTGGTAAGCCACAAAACACTACCATATAACAATATAGATAACAATATGCATGTACACAGGTCTTTTCTTCTTAGATATTATATACACTGAACTACAGATCCTGGAAGAATCAATTTTCTTCTTTCTTGATGTCCTGGTAAGCCACATAATACAAAAAATAATAACTTACAATAGATGCATGTAAATAAGTCTTTTCTTCTCAGTGACTTTATATAGATAAGCTAACTTTAATATAAAATTCATTATAGATAACACTCTAATACTTTTGAGCGAAAGCAAAAACATGGCGAGAGGCATTAGCACAGCGCCAGCTTGAACACTAGTTATGTATTGAAACATCGAGAGGTGCTGCATTGTCCCTATAAGCTTTATTCTTTATTATAGAGGTTCCATGCACTGACATGTCAGTACTATATATTAGTTAAGTCTGACTTGCTTTCCAACCTCAATCTAATAATCGTGTTCATTTCTTACTTTGGTTTCTTTGTCAACCATCACTTTGATTATAATGTCAATTGTTAAATTCAAATGAACTACAAAAATTGTGTATTGATTATAAATACCAAGTGCATGCTTAGAAAATATAAAAACTTGATTTTTATGAGACACAATAAACACAATAAAAATACTATAATTATTCTATAATAATTAATAATAATTATTATTTTTAATATTTTTATGAAGCTATTTGCAAACTAAATGAATTGTGAGTATCAAACATTCTACAGAGAGTTACTTGAGCAAGTGTTCCTGTACACCTCTCCACACGTGACAATGTCATCAGACAGTGATACCTCCTGTACAATATATATGGAGACAATCAGCATCAGTTTAATATTATTATACTACACTGTCATACACTAGTACAGTCTATAGCATGTACCCAACACAAGACACTAATGCATGCATGTTTGGACATCACTAAAATTAATCTTGATTATACTCACATTGAGTCAAGTGCTGACAGATATCATCAGCTATCTTGTCTTTTCTCAATCCCAGTAACAACTCCAGTAGAGCTTTGTGAGTTGCTGCGAAAGGATCGTGTCTTTTCCAGAGAATCAAGCATTCAGTCATGGCTACTTGAGTTCCTTCATAACAGTACAACCTATTCACATCGGCCTGTTGTGCAGGAGTCAGTCCTATTGCACTCGAATAGATCTTTACACCATCAAAATATTTGGCCAGGTAGGGAATATCGGAGTCCCCTATTTCACTATTGAGCTGCTCGTCAGTCAGACTGTATCTGCTCACTAGATCTTGGAGTGTGACTCGACTAGCGGGAGGTTGTACAATAACGCAGGTGCAATAAAACTAATTATCTTAGTTGGTATAATTATTGTGTTTTAACCCTTTAACCGTCGGATTCTTAATTAACAGTGAAGTGAAATGTCTGTAAATTCTCTATCGGGTTTCCAGAGCAATAAAATGCCTAGCAACCATATACCAATAGAATGCCCATACAACAAGGAATAAAATGGTGCAACATGTGTTGCCATAACAACCACGGTTATTACGCTCACCCGTTTTTATCATTTTAAATGCTCGGCCAGCGGTGAGATAAAATCCAAAAATTTTTTTTATGGATCAGCCAATCATATGGTATAAAGGCTTGACTAAGCTTGATTTTCACATCATATGAATGTAACAGTGCTAAGATATATCAATTTGAAGACAATACGTACATGTATTACTATATCGGTGAACGATCTATGAAATTTACAAGCTCACATAAAGACTGTTCATTACTATTTTAGCTATACTATACTTACACTACTGATATTCTAGCTATATTATACTACTTGCCAGAGTCACACAGTGAGCCCTCTCCTGGTCTTTCACCGTCCTGGTCCATAGCGCTAGCGTCTAGGTCCATGTCATGCATGTCCTCAGCCCCAGACAGTTCATCAGCGTCTGGCATAAAGCTGGTAGCTTTTGGGAGGTATCCTACTATCCCCTCTCCTTCATAGGCACTGTCATCACCAGAGGAGACATCGCCATTGCTGTCCTCAAGCTGTTCAAGCACATCGGCACAAGTAAACAATCTAGCCATAGCTATAAACTTTGTGCGGTAAGATGCTAATGAAATTTTAACATAGCAACGTGGCTTGGAAAATTCTAGACTAAATTGCACGTGATTCTACAGCTCTTCCTCTATACAGGGATGTGCGTAGTTCGAGCTACTTCCTAAGTATCGCAGAATTAGAATTTCGCAAAAAAAGTCACTATTGCGGGCCACGATCGTGGCCCGTGACGGTTAAAGGGTTAACTGAGAAAGAAAGGGCGTGTATAATGAGCAAGGAGACACACCAGATACTTATAATGCAGGTGCAATAAAACTAATTATTTTAGTTGGTATAATTATAGCCTCGACTCCAGCCCCTTGAATAGTGGGCCTGGTATTTACTGTTGGCGCGTGGGTGGACAATTAATTTATTATTTACCGTATTTTATCTCATTGAACAATAAAACAGTATTTTATCTTATTGTGATAAAGAACAGAAAAAAGAAAAAGAAGAGGCTACCTCTCTGCATATACTGTAGCCTCGATTCAAGGCCGATTAATCGGCCTGGAATCGAGGCTATATATACTGTAGACAGAGACAGCTAAGTAAAACATCAGCTCTGTAGATTTATTCATTAACTTGAGGCTCGGATCGGATACACACTCAGGCGACAAGTTAATCTCATAAGAAATTAGTTAAACCTGTGAGTAAAAAATAAATGTGGATAAGTACAGTGGCTGTGACGTAACATAATGTGAGGACTACTTATTGATTTACACAATAGATTTACCATTGAAAGCACTATCCATTAATACACACTCAAGCAACAAGTCCGGATACACACTCAAGCAACAAGTCCCTCGGATCGGATACACACAAGTCCCTCGGATTGTAAACACCATTCAGGCCACACAGTTCTCGGATCAGATACCACGTACTTACTCTGTGACCAATTTTCGGCAAATGTCACAACAATACTTCCTTCCAGAGAGAATGGCACTGAACGTCGAACAGACACACCAACACTTTGAAGATGGCTTCACTCAGAGAAACAAGAGGAGAAATCACCATCACAACACTTCTTTCAGAGAGAGGTGCACTGGTCCTGTCAAGCTTCACATCAATCAAGAAAGGGAGTGTCTGGAAAGCAGATGGACTTGCTCTGGGACTTGCCATAGCCGGTCGGTACGGTACCCACATAAACACCAGCGTACAGACACTTCATCGCCTCCAGCTGCTTGTCTTTCAAGACTAGACCTGGTTTTTCCAACACAGGATAACGCGTACGCGAGAGCAGAAGAGAAGGTAGCAGCCATTACACAACTTGGACTAGATTTCTTTTTTCAATGACATCATTATAAATGAAACGGATATCAATGTTTTACAAACAATAAGAATACTGATAAATATACTGCAATTTACGATTACCCAGATTCTGGGTAATTCTGGCGCATGCGTAAACAGTGTATACCAGGCCGCCTTTCTCAGCGGCTTGGAATCGAGGCTAGTATAATTATTGTGTTTTAACTGAGAAAGAAAGGGCGTGTATAATGAGCAAGGAGACACACCAGATACTTATAGGCTATTATCATTATAATTTTATGCTTAATGATGCATGTGCTGTACCCTATACTGTAAAACCTCAGTTCATATCATGCTCTTCCAACATTATACTCTTCCACATGCAAAATAAAATCCATTGTCCTGGAGTTTTTGTTTTCAATGGACACCATGTACATGTAATGGTATTTCTATTAGGGTACCCAAATTGCAATAGTTCATGCACGTCGTTTTTGGCATTGGAGCAGCTCATCCAACAATGCAACCTTATACTTCTTCACATGATTCTTGCATTTGTTTGTGCACTTTCTTCTTCACAGGTATACGATCATACATTATATGGTGTTAGCTAGATCCATACAGTAAGTGCATGGCATTGCCACCTTTGTAAAAAGAAAGTTGCTACGTATACATGCAGCTGCATGTACATATAATGAATTTTTATTTCCACGTCGCTATTTCAGGTTTTTATGAAAGCTTTGGAAAGTCAAGTATAGCTAATTATATAGATTCGACAGCGTGTTCAAAAGCAGTACGTACGAATATGGAAACCAGAGAAAAAGTATAAGTTCATGCACAGTTTTATTGCGTGCAAAAAACTAAATGTTTTGTATACATCATAATCAGGTGAATAGCCCGTACACAACCACTCCCCCACACACACCCTCCTGTATAGCACTTTCTGATCATCAAGTGCTGGTTTCAAGCTTATAATAATTTTGAGCTATAATAATTATTATAATTATATATAGATGGCTGAGATATATATACCGGAACTGAGGAGAGTCAATCAATAATTATAGAGATTCTAGTATCAGGATCTTATATTTTGTAAGCTCATCATGATCATGCATGGATCGATTCAGTTATAATTATAGCTTTTTGTATTCATTTGCCAAGAAATCACTTTTTATTACTAAAAATTGAAATTACAATCATAGTGATGTTAATTAACTATACAACTGTGTGCATAATAATCTGTAAATATAAGACTTAGTGCATGAGTACAAAAACTAGAAGGTGCATGTGAACAAGATTAAAGGATATTGTGTGAGTGTGGTATTAAACACACAGCAGAGACTATACTAGGAAAGTGTTGAGTGTCCATAATTATTGTGGTACTCTGTCGACAATGTACTGACACACCTTAACAGCCACGTCTCCTCTCTTGAGATCCAGTAAGATGATCAACAGAGCTCGGAACGTGGCAACAAGAGGGTTGGGGGCACGCCACAGCTTCAAAGCTTCAGCCATGGCTATTTGAGTAGACAGTCGGAAAGCAAGGTCTTTGATGTCAGTTTGTTGGCCAGGAGGCAGTTCCAGCTTGAGAAGGTAGGTGTCTACATTATCAAAACAGGCAGCCAAGTTGTACAGATCGTGTTCTATGACCTCAGTGTCCAGCTGTGTGTCACTGACTCCGGTACTCCTCTTTAGAGCAGCCAGTGTTAGACCACTCACCACTGATTCACCTAATATAATGGTAAAAAACCAAGGTCAAAATTATAAAGCTAACAATGCATGTAAACTAGAAGAAATAAAAATTAGCAACTCAATGACATGCACTGACAATACACACAATGCGATAATAAGTATTATACATACATGCATGCATGCACAAGTAGTACAGCACGTGCATGCATGCACTTGTGTGATTATCATGATCAGCTGTTGCTGTATAATTAATTATGAGCAGTACCTTCAGTGTGTGGGGTTTGGGTGACTGCTTCTCTGACTTGAGTCCCCTCACTCACTGACCAGTCCTCAATGGTTGGAGCTGCTCCAGCCACCACAGGAAGAGAGGCTGGGCGTATAATTATAGAGAGAGAATAGTGAACACAATTTTATTATTGTGCAAGGATAATTACAAGCACTTTAATTAGCGTCACTCCACAAACCTACCAAGTACATATGGACGTATACTAGCTATTTGGAGGTGTTTAATTATTCAATGTGGACTTCAGATTAAACATCCTATATACATGCACCAATTAAAAATTGTTCCAACATACATTCAGAAGTACCTGTGCTTGGACAGTTTGCTGATGGTCTGGGGGCTGGTAGTAGATCATCTGATTCACTAATCTCCTTAGCAGCAACACCAGCCAGTTCCTATAATTATAGAGACCAAAATTAATAACTAGCAAATCGAAACACTATACAGGCGTGTAATAATATTCAATACCTCATGCAGCAAGAAAAGATTAATTACGATGCACACATCAACGTAGCCAAGCAATCCTTTCAACTCACGAGAGGGTTTCGTCCAGCAAACACACTAAGTGGATCCAGAATTCTTCTCAGTGCTTTATCACTGGAATCTCCGGTGCTTTTCCAGACTTTTAGAACTTCATCGAGATTATTGCACTCTTGAAATGCAGCGCTGGCATTCTCAGTAATAGCTGTACGTACGATATCAGCCAGTCGAGGATTCTTGTTCAAACAAGTTGCAAGGGCCGAGATGAATCGAGCAGAAAGTTCTTTGTGTGCTGGATTGAACAGAAGCTGTAGAATATTCTCACCGAGATCAGCGTACACTTCAGCTTGGAGCAGATCACTCAATCGCAAGGTCTTTGCAGTTTCAGTTGATACGACAAACATTTTTTGGTTGCATACGCTTTTAGCGAGGGACTTTATATCAAAAATGTGTGTATCTTCCAGAGGGTAGGTCACACTGTGAGGAGGAAGGAGGGCCTCCTCAGTGACTACAGTAGAGCATAACTCAGTGGAGGTGTCAACAACTTTCTTCATCACAGTAGAGCGCAGCTTGAAGAGATCCAGTGAGAGATGGTGTGCTTGAATCAAAACAACCACTTTCTTCTTGTCAATGACCTCCACTAGAACTTTGTCACCATTATCAGTGCCCCAGCAAACACCAGTCTTCCAGACCGAGCAGTGGTATTGTAGAGAGGGGATATGAGCTTTGATCACCGGAGCATGACCAAGCGAGAGGGATAATCGAAGCAGAAGAACGTGGAGAAATCGAGCGTCTAGAAACTCGTTCTTGTGAGAGCATGACATCACCCAACCAAAATGATAAGCAAGGTCATTGCGATGCTTGAACACTTTCGTGTCAACTTCTAACCGGATGAGGGCAGGACAGAAGAGATATT
This sequence comes from Halichondria panicea, assembly GCF_963675165.1. NCBI lineage: Eukaryota > Metazoa > Porifera > Demospongiae > Suberitida > Halichondriidae > Halichondria > Halichondria panicea. The sequence goes on from NC_087383.1 coordinate 7,254,187, forward strand.
TCTCGTCAGGTGATACGGATTCATAATCGCCTGTTCGATGCTGATCATCAATAAGACGAAGGACTTCCGGGTCTTCAATGGGCACAGCAAACTCTAGATTAATCAAGAATCCAGTGAGCATGTTAGTGTCCAAGTCAAAAAAGTGAGCAGCCAGCTTGGAACAAGGTACAACACCGGTACTGGTGGAGAGTTGACAGTGCTGATCAAAATCTTTTGGAGCAAATATGGAACCATTAATTTTACCTAGGAGCTCTTCTTTCTTGATGACAATGAAGCTCTTTTCTGGTGAGCTGGTGTTGTGTAGGAAGAGGATGTGACCTTTGTCATTGAGCTGAACACAGATTTCAACAAGACGAGGAATGGTTGTCGGAATGAATGGTACAACTTCTTTGTGCTTCTTGGAGAGGGCTTGACTGGATTCCTCTTTTATTTTTTGCTGAACTTGCTCCAGTGATAAGGCAATCTCATTCTTGCCAACAAGGTAAATGAGAAACATGTGTGCATTTAAAGAAACAGCCAACGTTGATCGAATACTGGTGCAAGCAGGGCCGACAGTGGCTCGCAGTATCTTCATGCCACTAGAGTTGGAGTAGCGATTATCCATGGGAATGAACTTCAGCAGATCCAGGGTCGGATATCTCGAAACAGCTTGCAAAACAATCTCTTCTTTCTTCGCAATCTTCCGTTTATCGGTTAAGCAATCAGCATGGCTACCTACTACAATGAGTGGTGCTTTGCCCTCCATATTGGCACACTGGTTGGCAATGATGCCCAACCAATAGGAGGCAGAGTGAGTGGTGTAGGTGTCATCTTTATGGAGCCCTAGGACTAGGACAATAATGGGCCGACATGCATCAACTGCTGACTTGATAATGGCAGCGTGACTGCTGTAGTAGACCTCTTGACCAGCAAAGTCATAGACCAACACATCTCCAAAGACACGGCTCTTGAATAATCGAGGGATGATTCCGGCTGTTTTCTGGCTGACTCCATCGACTTCTTTAGGAGAGACGAAGATGTTGACTAGAGATGTGAGTGCAGTTGGCTCGTGTTCCATTGCTTCAATGAGAGTGCTCTTTCCTTCTCCACCGTGACCGATAACAAGTATCTTCACTGGATTTTTCAGCGGATCCTTTGAAAACACTTTACCAAGAGCTTTGCGATGCTGGGAATATGCATTTTCGGCAGTAGCTCCGTGTTGCAACAAGAGTAGAATGATTTCCTTGTTCCCTGCATGAAAGAGTGGTGTCTGTCCATCGTCACCTTTGATATTGGGATCACAGCCAGCGACATTTAGAAGATACTCAACAAATTCCGTGTCTGATTCCTTGCATGCTAACAATAGTACACCATCTGTGGCAGGAATAACAAATCACTGAGTAACCTGACTTACAGTTAGTGTCCCTTAATTAGTTTCAAGGACAGACGAACTCTGATCAGTTATCAATAAACATGTTCCTATAATATAATTATTATTGACCGCTATTCTGGTAAACAGGTATAGAGCCATGCATGCATGCACGCCGTTGTTACTGTCAGTAATGGGTCTTCGAGGTTTTTCGATAAATTGTGACAAACGTACAGTCATCATTGATAATTATGCGTACATAATTATTTTCAACACTGTTGTATTGGGAAGCTTCCACAATATAATATAAGTGACATGTACTATATAACTGTATTATTATTATGAGCAAAACATGATGACACAAGAAGACTATGGACTATTATTATAATAATTATGAATTATTATTATGCATGGTATAATTAACACTGTAGATTGATATAAATTATGAAGTACCAGTCCCTCAAATGAAAGTTTCCGTTCCGTTTGCGTTGTATACGTTTTTACGAAGTTAAACAGAGTGGTAGCGTATTATTCATAAACGCACCATAATTACATAATTATACAGTTTTATGGAGAAAAACTGGTGAAATTTTCTGAGGTATATACAGCCATAAATATTTTTATTTTCTACGTATAGCTTGCTATAGCTCTACAATCGATCAGTAACTAGCTCGCTTGACCTTGCTTCTTGGGATTCTGTATAGCTATCTGTGGAGGATGAGGAATCTTTGTTAAACATAATAATAATAATTATACAGTTCATGCACCAGCTTGATTTCTTGAACACTGTACTGTACTAAGCTATAGTTAGCCATCGTCCGATATCAAGCAGCTACAAGTGTGATCGTTATTAAGGGGGTAGATTCGTACCGTTTTAATTTTTAATGAGCAGTTCTGTTCCGTTTCTACACGAACGTTTTACGGTACGGAACGGAAACTTTTAATTGACTTTTATCTACTGTATACAAGCATGCACACAGTGCAATTACACTACAATTATTGTCGAGCGGGAAGTGAGAATAATCTTGCTACCTGATTATGGCCCATGTAGATTTATATAATTATGCATGTCTGCAACGAATGAGGGTTGGGCTCATCTGGGGGAGCTTTGAGGCAATTAATTCCCCAGGTTTTGTAGAAGCATCACGTGAAGTCAGTGCACACTTATGTTATAATTATGAGCGTATTATTTTTAGTGACATTTTATGTATATACGACAAATGTTACTTGTATAGCGTATAGCCAGGGGGTGCATGGCAATGGCCCTCCGGATCTCTACTATACTCAGCTCAGGTTAGTGTAACTGATTATCAGGCACCCCCTTTTCTTGCGAATCTTGCTGCTGTTAGCTAGCTAACCTCGGTCCCATAATGATACGGCCTGGTGATGAGTGTATCTGGACGTGGCAGAACCGGAAACAAAAGTAGAGATTCTTCACATTTTGTTTCCTGTCATATTTTCCCGTATAAGTTTAATACCGTAATTTAACTCTGTGCATGTATTATGCTCTCCAGTACTAAAATCTAGTCATAGATTATATCTAACTATAGCTAGCTACGGTAAGTTTAGATGAACATAATATGCATTGTCTTGCTGAAGCAAGAAGGCCTCACCCTCATTACAAAATAGGCCCAGGCTCTCCAGCTCTTGTCAGAAGAAATGTCCTTGTCTGGTTTTCAACATGGTATATGCATGGCCAAATCTCTGCTATCAATTGCTGAATGCCTTTGTGATGGGCTAGTCGGTATAGGACCAGAATAAGTTAATTATGACGTCATCATTAAGAGGCGTAGCTTCCGGTCATATGCGTGGCTAAGTTTTGCCCCCTCTTCAAAAGATCCTGCATGGCTATAATTATGCTCTAAACCACTTCCCTCTCTCTTCAATCTATATTGTCTGACTCTCTCATACTCTCTCATACTCTGGGTATAAACGCCCAAAAATTACATGTATTGCGCAAGCACATGCATGCATGTGGTAAAATGTATAATTATAGCTTGCCTACCTGCCTACCAATACGTTTACATGGCATGTATTAACCCAGTGAAGTAGAGCATATTCATAATGGTATTAGTACAACCAGTATAGGTTGTACATAGGATTGACAGTGCAATTGTGTGGTTTGCACACATTTTGACTCGGTGTATAGACTGCATGCTCTATTTCTGCAGGGAAAGGCCACATCAAGAAACTGACTGGGCAGATAGCTTAGTTAGCTTTTTAGTCTATGAATATTCTCACGCATTACTATTTATATTATTTGCACTATTTTCATATTTCACGGCTTTTCGTCTGACTAAGTATTAAGAAAGATTCTTGAAAAACATTTCCTCCTTGTACAAACATGTTCAGAAGATTCTGGATACTGCGTCTATAGTTATAGTCGACTACAACCTGCATGGACCATGCATGGGTGTTTTTCTCAGAATTGCGTTTGCTTCCAAGAGGCAGATGACCTCTCAGGCTCCAACCTATGCAATTCTGCAATCTTTACATGACTGCCACAGCAACGCACATGCATGGCAATAACTTATGAGATGGGCGTGGCTGTAACACAAACCTCCTTTTCTTCAGTTCAACTTTTCATTCTCTCACCTCAGGTATGCTATTTATGCTAGACGTATGCACTGACTAGCATAGATGTACTATAATATGCCTCCGGGAGGATTTTGCATTCACTTCGAACTACATCTACAGTTATAAACATGGCTGTCACATAGTTCCTTTCACTTTCATTATTGAAGAGTATGATACTCTGTATACTGAAAAAAGAAAGGGATTCGAACTAAAAAAACATTTGCAATGTGTAGCTAACGTTGCTATAGGATTGCCAGGAAAAGCACGAAAAAGCGTATAAACAAGAAATTCGGCGAGTGCATATAATTATAACTCCAATCAGTTATAACGTTACAACATGTACAGTCAGTGTTGATATTACATTAGCACAATTAACAATAAATAAAAATTATTATTAGACAGTGTTCCAAGCTTCCATGCATCCACCAGTCCACATCATCACTTCCATGTCACGTGTATGCATGCCTGTGCTAAACTCTGTATTTAGGTCAACACGGTCACAAAAACATTCTAAAATGTATGTAATAGCGTAAATATTAATTTTGTACATGTGAATGACGTTGTAATGGATTAGAGTTATGCACTCACCGAATTTCTTTGTTTCTTCGCTTTTTCGTGCTTTTCCTGGCAATAATTATATCCTAGTATTTTTTAGTTCGATTAATATAATAGTTGCTTACTGTATATATACTCCTGGTATAATAATAGTGCGGCATTGTCATATTATTTTATTACAACCGCTTATCCATTGGCAAATGTGGCGATATCTGGTACTTGCTGCATGATTTCTGTAACAAGCTCTCATCTATACTGACCTCAATTTTGGTCCCATTAACCCACACCCAGTACCCCAGTGAAACCCTTGACACATAATGGCTGGAATGTACAGAGGATTTTTATGTTTTTGGCGGCCTCGAAGTGCCGAACTAAGGTGAGGGGCACGGCACATCCAATCCAAGTTAAAGGAGGCTTTCACTCCCCCATTAAGATCCTCCCCATACACACGTTCGGTGGGGGCGCAAAAGACGGGCAAAAATTACGCTTTACTACAATCATGCAACGATTTTAGCAAACGTGTGCAGCTCAATATCGAGTCAATGGCGGTTAATATGGTATAATTATGATCTCAGAAGAACACTGACGCCAGTCTGTATAATTATATCTAAAGTGATGATCACCTTCACCATGGAGCTACAAGAAGAGCCATACACAGTAAAAATACATTCGTTACAGTAACATAAAACATGAATGAAAAGCTACAAGAAGAGCCATACACAGTAAAATACATTCGTTATACAGTAACATAAAACATGAATGAAACACATGCATCTTTTGAAATTTCATGTAGAAATGACATACATTTCTGTCATTCAAACTAAATACGATGATGCATAATATTATTACTGTTTTTGTTGTTTAAAGAGCATGGCATACTATAGTCACACATCCACCACACACTAAGATAATATTTTTATATCCACACAACACGCTAATTAACTGCCAGGTACGGCGGGTATATTTCAAGGGTATAAAAATGTTTGCGGTTTTTGCTGATTCAGCATGTACTACGAACATTTACCCAGAAATTTAATATCACATGCATGCTGCAACAAGCCTGCTATTCCGCGTAAATTAAATCCACGAAAACCTTTCTAACGGTCGTTCTGTGAAAGATACCCGCATACACAAATATGAAGTCATAAAGAGCTTCAACGTTGGGTTTAGCGTACGATCGATGCCTCGGGTATAATTATATTATCTGGGTTGTACATTTGCAACAGGAAATGTAAAAGATTGTGTCCAAAATAATAAAGCATCGGCAACTTACTGGTTGCTAATCATGTATGTGTCAAATCCCCTAACAAGTACTGCACATGCTGTATCAGCTAACTGTATACTAACTTACCATTGACAGCCACGTTGTGCTCCATGATGAGGTACTTGATAGTGTCCAGGTGCCCCTCTCTGACTGCCACTCCCAGTGGAGTTAGTCCATCACTGGTCACAGCGCCTATATAGTGGTGATTCAGAGGTCAGAGTTGTGGAAGTGTACGTGACAATACCTGATATAGTACAGTGATAATGGAATAGATACGTACAAACGAAATCTAGTTACTACAGTAGAACCTCGCTAATGCCAGACTAGACCCCATTCGAATACATGAAATTTCCAGATTAACGGCTATGCTCTATATAGCTTTCAATCTAGTGCTGCTCACCGTTAATGAGAGCTCTTCAGATAAACAGTAAGTTACAGTAATGATTTTTAGCTTCGGGGGATGCTTGAGCACGTACCCTGAGCCTATTGCTAGATACGCTACTGGGGCATGCGCATAATGGAGCAATAATAATCAGCTAATGTAACCAAGCCTTCTTATTGAACACCTATAGCTTCCCTGTCCCATACTCCATGTACTCACAGTAAGTGGTGTACCCAAGACATACACAATGAGTTATGAAGGGCCTAACATTTGATCATTAATATTGTTGAGACGTACACACTTAATGGGGAGGTAGAAAGGTCATTAACAATCAGTGTACAAAGATACTCACGCACCATTGATATCCACATTGCACTCATTGATCAGATATCGAACAATTGTTGCGTACCCAAACTTGCAAGCCAAGAGAAGTCGATTGTTCTCTGGAGAAAAAAAAATATCAAAAGGAGCATCTGTTGCTATAATTATAATCTATAGTCAGTAAAATTAATGACCTCCATGCACTCAACTCAGTGTACACCTAATAATGAATCTCACCGTCAACTTTGGTGGTTACATCACCTTCATATTTCAGTGTCCGCTCTAGGATACGAACTACTAGTGCAGAATCTGAGGTGAGAACAACAATTGCACTGTGACTATAGCTAATAATTATGTACAGGTTCACAATAACATGTTCAGCACCATGCATGTGTTTATACAACACACTGTAAGTTAAGAGTTATAATTATTGGGTGCACTGTTGAGTGGACTGTTTCAATACAGCGGTAAATATGTATTAGCTCCAGAAGCTATGTGATAATTATGGCTTCATCGCTTTATGTTGTCAAGTAACTTTTAGCTATAGCTTTTTTTGGGGGGTTAGCCTGATCTATATAACATGTCTCACATTCTCTCAACGTCATCATGCAGACAAGGTAACAGCATACAATTACAGAGAGTCCTTCCAGATAGACACAGCAAAAACACTAGCTTATGTTTTATGAGATGCATCATCGTATTTTAGTGTTAAAATGACAGAAATTCTATGAAATTTCAAAAGATACGTTTCATTAATTTTGAAATGTTTGTAACGAATGGGCATATCTGGAAGGACTCTCTCCAAGGGCGCCCTTGGTTAAATAATAAACAAGGACGTATACAGAAAAGAGGGCATACAACTCGATATCATGCATGCACCGAAATTCAATATAAGTCGAAGTGGTACATGCAGACTAAGCTAGAAAGACAAAACGTTGTATGCAGATCGAGAGAAAAAATTAATGTAAAAGAGAAAATGTAAATGCTATAGCTATTATCATGTTATAGTGTGTTCGATTCTGAATTCTTGATGCGTTCGTGTTTTCTGTACACGCACAGAGGACAGATGGGTTCGACGGGGTAGCAGAGTATAATAGTATGCATGTTCTTTCGAATGTGCCTCCCCATGCAGAAGCCGTTAGCTGCTAGATGCTGAGTTGCATGCCCTCTCCCACCTTCAGCAGTCAATTCCTTGATATACATATAATTATAGCTTCAACCATAAGCTAGCTATATAGCTCATGATAAACTGACAATTCTTCGCATAATAATTATGGGAAAGCACTTCAATTCGAGTACAAAAAACCTGTAGTGCTAAAAATAACTATTAATACGTTTATAATCAAGTAAGTGTTAATTCTACGAAACTACGTAACTTAAAGGTACATCCATTATACGTAACTATAATAATAATAATAATAGAAGCTCATTGATCCTTGAGCAGCTGTATTATAACAGCACTCTAGACATACACACACACACAGGGAATAATAACTCAGTACAACGAATACTACGCTATAATTATCCCTCAGGTGTGTATATGTGTGCAGCGAGGTATACAGTAGTATGTTTGTGTGTGTGTGTCTGTGTTTATCTCTTTTTCTGGTATGCCACAAAACACTATAATAATGAAAGCACCGCAGGTGCTGATGCCTCAGTGGAGGTGCCAAAGCTACATAACATAAAGCTAGTTTTTATACACACATTGATTATAAGTATAATTATATATTATAATGATGAACATCTTTAATTTTGTTGCATGCAATCAACCAAATAGTGGGTAATGATCAACCATGATCGATGCCAAAAGTTCAAGTCTGGCTGCAAGTCAGCAGAGCCTTGCAGCTCTCTGCTCACTCTTGCAGCTACCAATAGCTAGCATTCTAGTGCAGAACTAACTACTAAGTAGAGTAGTAACACTCGGTGAACAAGTTTTGCTACGGACTCTTCTGAAAAGGCTGCAATGGCATTCCAAGTAAGCAAAACTAGGCATAACTCGAGAACGAAGCATTATTTTGCAAATCCACGAACAAGTAAACATGACTAGAAGCCTATAGAAACTCTTACTTGCACTTCATTCATCCTTGAGCAGCTGTAGCGGTCTATATACACACACACACAGACACACAAACACACTACCGTATATACCTCGCTTGAGGCATAATTATGATACCACAATAATTACTCAATACGTTTATAATCTCAATTTATGTACTAACACGTACCAAATTGCATTTATTTCCTCTATAGACTAAAGGAACTGTATAATATTGAGCTCCACCCATGCATGCTGCATGCAGGAAGTGAATAGCTGAACCCTATGTGACCTTCCATGCAGTTTGCAAAACCAGCATGCATGCAAAAAATTATCTTTCATAACGCGAGTCAAGCTACTAACTAAAAACTATACTCTCTTAGGTGAATAGCTAGTTCAGTATGCAGCTATAACATGCATGGAGTGCTGAGCTCAACTGGAACTTCAAGTAAGCTATAATATATAATTATGTAGTAGAGTGAGGCAGGAGGGGTGCTCAAGCACCTCCCTTGCCTACGCCCCTGCTAACTGGATCTATAATAATATTATCATAGTATTATGTTACAGTTCAGTTTTACAAATCATTTACACCATTTAAATTCGTATTACAAAAACATTCATATTGACCAGGAACTTGGAATAAAAGGACCTCATTCATGTCTCACATTCTCTCAGCATGATCAGACAAGGTATAACAGCATGCACACTCTGTGCAGTTAAGGTTACGGTACACTGTTCCACCCACGCTCAAATTTGCGTGGGTGTTCAATGCAGTACACTAGTAAAATGGCTCTCATCTGGCAATGGTCACGTGGCGTCAATTCTAAGCAGCAGGAAACCCCTCCTTACCGTATAGTCTGCTGTTTCTTATTATACGAATAAAGGGGCAGGGCGACTCGAAGAGTTTTTCCCAAGAGAGTAAGTTGAAACAAAGTTACGGCCATTTCTAGCTGTTTTTGTAGGCTAATATGGCGACTGTAGAGTAGTAACAAGGATATATTTTTTGCTGTAAGGTCTCTATGAACAAGATCTCTTCGAGTCGCCCTCCAGTAAGTCTTTAGGCATCAAATACTGGTCAGAAAGACAATCTGGAAGCTATGCAGTCAACTTGACGCTAAAATTTTCAGTTTTTTCCAGCTGACCTCAGACCACTTCATTGGATTATAAGACATAGATACTTTTAGCTACAATAATAGCTAGCATTGTTTCATGTTCTCTTTTCATTGATAATCATTGCTAGTTACAAAAATAATGTAGTGATGAGAAATAAAGAAAATAAATATCTTATGAATTATTCATGAGCAATTAGTATACCGTAACCTTAAGGCCTGGGTCTCACAGGCACTGATAAGATTAATTTTATTCATTGCCTACATTTTATGTACAGTGCAACAACCAAAGAGAGTAGATTTTTTTTATTTTAATTTTTTTCACATTTTGTGGCATATCTTCTGAAGTAAAAGTGATATGATCTATTTGAGTGCAGGTACTGAAAGTTCAACTATTGGCGCTTCCATTGGACCACCACCTGTTACATCATATGACATCATCACTATGAAATGGCTGTCTGAAGATGTGTACCTCCAAAAATATGTTAGAAATAGAAGTAGCTTATTAATTTTGTTTAAGTTAAGATCTGAAATTTGTTGTGTATGTACCTGAGTATATTGCTCATCTTTTGAGCTTCAACGGAAGTCTGGGCTACTAGTAAGTTCTGAGAAATACTGCATTTTGTTGTTTTTTGGTGGCAAATAATTATGTTAGGAATACAACTTTCAATTTTATGCTAGTTAAGGTCTGATTTTTGAGAAGGATGTACTACAAAAGTGTAAAATTCATTTGCACTAACTTACAGGAGCTAAACAAGTCTCTTCTTTGCTAGAGCGGCCCTTCTTGTCAAAAATGGTGATTTTGCTCCGTTTTGCTACTTTTGCTGACGTATACAATGATATTCATTGATTTGTGACGTCACAAATCATCTTGTTGTTATTTGCTACATCCAAAGGTCATGTGATGTCTACCTGTAAATACACAGTTGGTGTTGGTCATTCTATGTCACAGGGGCGTGTCAATTTAGCCTTATACGTAGCCAAATCGCCCCAAAAGTCATAAAAAGCACTGTTTTTGACAAGATGGGCCGCTCTAGCAAAGAAGAGGCTAGCCTAACTCCTGTAAGTTAGTACAGATGAAAAGTACACTATTGTAGTACAGCTGCTCAAAAATCAGACCTTAACTAATATAAAATCGAAAGTTGTATTCCTAACATATTTGCCACCAAAAAACAACAAAATGCAGTATTTCTCAGAACTTACTAGTAGCCCAGACTTCTGTTGAAGCTCAAAAGATGAGCAATATACTCAGGTACATGCACAACAAATTTCAGATCTTAACTCAAACAAATAAGCTACTAACATATTTTCGGAAGTACACATCTTCAGACAGCCATTTTATACTGATGATGTCATGTGATGTAACAGGTGATGGTCCAATGGAAGCGCCAATAGTTGAACTTTAAGTACCTGCACTCAAATAGATCATATCACTTTTACTTTAGAAGATATGCCACAAAATGTAAAAAATGTGTACCAAAAAAAAAATCTACTCTCTTTGGTTGTTGCACTGTAGATGATGTAGATGATGTAGTGTTAATGAGATTCATAATGTTTATTAATGTTATTCATTGCACATGACGTCATAAGGTCTAGTAACCTCGATCCCAGCCCGATCCGTCTCCAATTAAACGCTAGGTCGCCTACAAGGCCTGGTATTGATTGTATTTGGGCGTGATCTGGGCGTGGTTTTTTAATACATAAAACAAAATTAATTGACTCTGTGTTACAACAAAAAATGAATCCTCCAACAGTGGTCTTCAACAACAGCCTCTGGGGCAGTATACAGCAGGAAATACTTCCCAGAAGACACTTCTTTGGCAGTGGCAACCAAATCTTTGTCGATTCCTTTTATTGCTACTGAGGATGGCAGCAGAAACACCTCTATTGTTTAGACTCCTGACCTGGTCAATCATGAGTCTCATGATGAGAGATACAAGGGGAGACAAGAACAACACTTTTGTCAACAGGAGGAGCCTTGGTCCTACCTAGCTTGTAGTCCATTAAAAAGGGTAGCAACTGATATAGCAGAGAGACTTGCCATACCCCGTTGGGAACCAGATAAACACGTCCCTTCCCTCAAACAGTAGCTTGAGAGCCTGGGCCTGTTCTGCCACGAGAGTGAGGCCATCTTGCTTCAAACAAGACAACGCGTTGCATGCCATAACTAGCTAGCTGTAAATTGAGAACATGACACGGAGCTACATTACTGTAACTTTTACGGGAGTAAAATGCCTCTACGTACACCTTTAGTATTACAGAAAAAAAGCAGGAAACAAAATGTGAAGAATCTCTGCTTTAGTTTCCGGTTCCTGCCAAGCTAAAACTATTATAGATTATCTTTGCATGGCAACAAATTAATACGGCGGACTTAGAGTAGCTGTTTAGGCCCTCAAAAGATAGAGTATGTTGTTATGATTATGTTTCATTGATGGGAAGTAAAAATGTCTAAAACTTTCTTAGCTATGCTAGCTTCTTTAGCTCTGACAGCCACTCTAGAGGTAGGCTATTTTGTGTATCTCAAGAATACAATAACTCCTACTCTTCCCATCAAGGATACCAGTACCTAGCTATGAGATGTTCATCTAGCCTTGTTTTTGAAGCTTGATCTTGGCATCTTCAACGCCGTATTTGCAGTTCTCTTTCTGAAAGTGGCATGACGTCATCACCATTTATGGGACTAATTAGCATAATTAAATTAAGCTAATTAGTTTTTTGGAAAAAGAAAACATTGAGCTTCATTTTGGATCATCATCCACTGTATATTGCAGCAGTATGAACATAGTGTAAATTTTGGTGTTGAAATCTGGACCCGGGCCTTAAGTGCGCAGAGCAGAGAGTCCTTCCATATGGATATCACCAGCTATATAGCTATCATGCACTGTACAAGCTAACTAGCTCATAGATAAATGAATTAATTAGCTAAATCAATTAACTAATAACCTTCGGAAAAGCACTTCAATTAAAGCCTGCAGTTGAGCATGCGCTTAAAATAAATATACGCTTATAGTCGAGTAAGTTATAGTTAAACAATGGCCTCGAGTGGTATATTTGATTTACACGCGAGAGTAATCTGATAAACCACGAGGCGCAGCCGAGTTGGTTTATCTGATTACTCGAGCGTGTAAAGCAAATATACCACGAGAGGCCATAGTTTAACTGGCTTGTACTATGTTTAGAACTGTACTACTATGTTTAGCTACTTCCTGTCATGCTTCTTCAATGAATATGCTTATAACTACTGTTTGACGTCACTGTTGCTATAGCTATGCAATGAATTTGCTATCTTTTTAAAAAGCGCGATGGCTGATTCAAGCAAGCGTCTATGATTCAAGCAAGCAATTGTGAAGGCTGTGTTTCTGCATCTTTATAGAAGGCACTTCAAGAAAGTACACTGGTGCTACTTGTCTACAAAGAGTGCAAATGTACCCGAAAATATCATTCCACAAGCCTACTGTACTGGCCCAGTGCAGTGCAGTCTCTTTAGTCTGAGAAACACTTGGCAGTCTGGACCCTTCTTACTGCTCCTGGTCCCATGCAGCAATGCAATAAGCAGGTTGTGACAACCAATGTTGAAAGTTGAAAAAAAGCAACACAAACAAACCAGTATCGTTCGGTTCACGGAGTTCTTCCAAATTTGCCTCCTTTTTGGAACTATTCATTGCTCGAACTTGGCTCTTTTTATGTTGACTAAAACATTAGTAGACCCTTTTTTGTATTGAATTCTCTCTAGCTCTAATATTGATTGAATTGAGTAGATCTAGTGTGTCATTGTTTTAATTGAAACAGTGTGTCAAAAAACCCAATTTTGTTGCAAAGGTGGGATACTGTATTCAGTTCTAGCTGTACATGTAGTTTGACCACAAGCCATGGTATATGGCGGTTATACACTAGGGTATAACAGCCATATACCATGGCTGTGGTCAGACAGGTTGTATAAGTAGTATAAACTACAACTGAAGCCTTTGATCTTTGGTGCAACCATAGTACAAGCGCTAATAATCCAGTTTCTACGGTATTATGTAGACACCCCTTTCTTGTGAAACAATCAAAGCGCATTGCAAATTACTTACCTCTTCTATAATTATTATAACACTCTAATACTTTTGAGCGAAAGCAAAAACATGGCAAGAGGCTTGCAACACTTGTTGTAACTGCATGTATACATGACTGAGATTGTTTGTAATAGTCTGCTAGTATACAGTATATAGCTTCATTGGCATTGACACGGCATTATTACCTGCGGTGTTTTCATGAGCACATGCACGAGCACATGCACATAGAAGGGGCAACACCAGCGAAAAAAATTCATCCAATGTGGGGCTCAAACCCATGATCCTCAGTCTGATGCTCTACCGACTGAACTTGACTTAATAGTTGCATATCTTCAAATTAACGAGCGCGCAGCGCGAATGTTTTTGGGAGTTCCCACTTCCGGTCACACGTTGTGCAGTAAGACTATAATATAGGGAAAATCCCATCCTCAGCCAGGGTATAAGTCCCATAATAGACTTGCGTAGAGCTAGTTAGCTGCTATGAACAGTCAACTAACTAACTTATAGGCGAACCCATTGAAGTTGATACATCAAAACAACAGGTACAATTACTACAAAAAGCTAGGTGGTAGTTGCACTAAAGCCAGCTAGCGTTATAATTATAGTGTAGAGATAATTATATCTACTAAGTAGAGTAGCAACACTCCATGGACGAGTTTTGCTACGCACTCTTCTGAAAATAATATTAGGCTTCCAAGTAAATAAATCACCACATGGGTTTCCGTATACACTCATGCATGTTTTAATTGTTATACACTAACAAGTTACTATAATAACTATGCAAAACAGTGACCAGTGCAGGCCCTATACCTCTTATCAAGGAATTGAGGCATTATATTGTACATACCAGTAGGTTAGCAAGGTGTTTATAAATGTACAACCTATTTAATTAATTGTTAGTATTTGACAACCCGGTATACAGCATAATAAATGCACAAAATTAATAATAATAATTGTATTACTATACTAACTTACCATTAACAGCCGCATTGCATTTCATGATGAGGTACTTGATAGTGTCCAGGTGTCCCCTACTGACTGCCAGTCCCAGTGGAGTTAGTCCATCCCTGGTCACAGCTCCTATAGTGATGCGCATGTCAGGAATTAGTCTCGAATCCAGGCCGATTAAAATACGGCTTGCATGGCCATGGTATCATATAGGTGTGGTCCGTCCACGCCCATGTACTATCTATTGTATGCCCATTGTGAAGATTAGCTAGCTAGCTGTGGCCCTCTATTAGGAAGGCTTATTTGCACACTATAATTATAGTCTGAAACCAGGAGAGGCTAGCTCTCATCTACCTCTATAATGGTCGTATGGTCGGAATGTTTGAACTTATTTTCTGTACAGACCATGGAAAATCTTTAAATTTGTGCTTCCAAATTAACTACGACCATACGACCATTGTAGAGGTAGCCTCTTCTGGCTTCAGAATGATGTGCAAGCCTTCTCAACAACGGAATAGAGGGCATAAGCCACAGAGACAAAGTATTTGAACTTATAGTAAACAAACTATTATTATAGTTATAATAAATTTTACAAAAGTTTCCTAATGTAGAACAAATCCTCAGATTCTGGGGAACTCAGTTTGTGCATGTGCACTATCATCACCCATGCAATAGATACCAGGCCGTATTTTAATCGGCCTGATCTCGAGGCTATAGTCAGGAATGTACAGTACATTGTCTTAGAAACCCTAACCAATGAAAACACCACGGGTGCTGATGCCTCGTGGAGGACAGTAGTAGATCTAAATGTAAAAGCGGAAAATGATCGACCATGATCAGTGCTAGTATGCCAGGGACTTCTATACATGGAAGTACAAACAGTCAACTATAGCTAACCTAAGCTAACCTGAACACTCCTTTGGCAATTGGTGCATCAAAACAACATGCAGGTACAATCATTGAATCAACATTTTTTACAATAGCTACAAAACTAATAAATAGCTAGCTGGTAGCTGTAGTAAGCCACAATAGCTAGACTGAAAGGGGGATCCGTGGCACCCTGGGATCTCCCCCTGGATCCGCCACTGCTATGGTGTTGTCGAGAAGGCTTGCACACTAGTCTGAAACTACTTTTATGATGGTTGGATGGTCGTGATTTGGTTTTTACAAATGAAAGCTTCTTCTGGCTTCAAACTAGTGTGTCGACAACACCACAGAGGGCTACAGCTAGCCAGCAAGTCTTCTCGACAACGCAATAGAGAGCATAAGGCACAGTTTCACAGGAGACAAGTATTTGTTAAAATTAATACGAAAAGAAGCAATAATAATATAATATTATAATTATGTGACAGGGCCTAGGAAAACAACCCTTAACGCGGGTATACCCGAGTTTATTTTTATTGTTGAATCGGATAAAGCGTTCTCTAAGCTTCAAAATGATACCAAGATCGACCTCTTAGCTATTTTCTATCCGAAGATATGTTCGAGGGAACGCTACGAAGTATTGCAACTTGAGCAGATGACGCTCAAACGCCATGAATAATTGAAGTTCAATTATTGATTTCCGGGCACTTCCGATCAATACTGCTGCTCAACCTCATGGCAGGAGACAGCTTCAGAAGCCATGAAACCTATTGGTCCTATTGCACAAGAGATATTATACAGAACAACACCTACAGTTCACTACTGATAAACCCTAAACACGAATTCAACTGACTAAACCAAATTAAACAGGTACTAACAGAAACACACATAAGCACACAACTAAAAACACTCTATACTCCCACTGGCGCTTGAAGACAAATTTCGGAGGCCGGCTAAAAGTCAAAGAAATAAGACTCCACAACACCAGGAGAGCTTGCAGAAGGCTACTAAAAGATTTTGAACCCAAAAAAAAAGACAAGAAAAACGTTAATTGACAACCAGCAATCCGTTTTGAAAATGGCTGAAGGATAAACGGCATGCATGTGCTTGCTTTCTATATATCGTACTCCAGTGTATCAGAAGAGGAAACATGCGCCACTATATAAAGAGTGTGACAACCATTTGAAGCAAAAACAACCTACTAGAGCTTAGACAGGCTTAAAGTACACTTATTGCTATACCTTATGAAAAATTGCACTATTTTCAAATTTCATCGTGTTTCGTCTGACTGACTATTACTTAGTATAACTATCTCCACTAAATCCATACAGTAATACAGTTACAGGCATGCAGTGATTGTTCCCACTCTTTTAAAACAAAATTAATTACAACCATTAAGGCAATTAAAAGTCGGATTAGTATCTTGAATAAGTGTAGTAAGTAATAATTATTCTTGGAAAGTCATTATACAAACATGTTCAGGATACAGCTTCTAGTCGACTATACAACTTGGACAATGGGCCTTTTTCTCAGAATTGCGTTCACTTTCACGAGGCAGATGACCTCTAAGGCTCCACTTTTCTTATTATAATTATACGCAATTCCCCCATCATGCATCATTCACTAATACTGGCAGGGTTTCGTAGAGAGGGAGGGCGTCCTGGGACCCTCCTCCCTAGAAATATAATGATGTCATAACAAAATGTATGTAATTAAAAGAAGTATTTATAGCACAAGTATAAGTTGTACAACAAAGGATCGATTAATAGTTGTATAATTATTGTGCTATTGTATTATTAAACCTGCTCTCTCTCCGCAGGGAAAGGCAACATCAAATTACTGACTTATCTGTTATTATGATATTATCCATAGATATTATAATACTGAAGATTATCACGAGTCTGTGCCAGTAAATGCACGACTGCCTGCAAAGCACGAGTGACAGTTATACTAGGCACACGGACGAGTGATATAGTCATCAGTATCCATGGTATAAAGCATTTATTGGATATATAGCAACCAAAATGCAGGATGAATCTGTACACGCGACATGCAGTTGTTTTGTCAACCAGAAGCAAAAAAATTTACTTTTCTCCCTGAAATAGATGCACAGTTCTATTTAACAACTATAGCTATGTGTAGAGAATAACCAGTTTGGGGTAACGATCAGTTTGACCCAAAAGCGTGGAGCTTGTATAGTATTGAAGATGTTCAACAGTAGAATAATAACAGCAATAAGGTACTGTGATGGCAACTGGTGCAACAACAATACATGGTGACTTAAATACAAAACATAATTATAATTATAGTAACTATGCTGGAATGGTCTAGAATATCAGTTCTACAGAGGTTACATCATGGCAGGAGACAGCTTCAGGAGCCATGAAACCTATTGTTCCTATTGCACAAAAGAAATAATTATACAGAACAACATGTACACCTACAGTCATCATGTTTTGTTGTTGCACCAGTTGTATAGTACCTCCATAAGGCTCCACTTTTCTTATATCTACGCAATTCCACCATCTTTAAAATAACTGCCCAGCAATGTCACATGGGCACGTGCGTGGCTGTGATACAGTGCAAGTGTATATATAGTATAACCTTCAACTCTCCATTATATCACCTCAGGTAATGTATGCTATAATTATAATAATTATTATGCTAGATGTATGCACTGGCTAGATCGACCATACTAGACACTGTGTTAGGCCTCCATATATACTCTTGCAACACCAGGGCTTCATAGAGGGGGGGGAACGAGCGCCCCCCCTGGCAATTGTATTGAAAATATGGGCCATAACGCACTGTGTTACGGCCTGTTACACACCAACCAAACAAAGAGTGTTTTTATAACAACAATAATGAGTTCTTTACGAAGCTACTTTAATTAAACTACTAATCTTCTATATGATATATATACTCTTTCTGTTCCATACGTCCACACAATTTCTTCTTCAAAGTCACTATTTCTGTATAAGTACAGAGGGCGATTCAATTAAGAGCGACCTTCATTAAGTGAGAAAGGCTTGTGTCGCTCAGGCTATGGCTTTTATCTATAGTGCATGCCATTCAACCTAGGCAATTAGATTTCTGCATTTTTTATGACATTCCTTAATAACTCTTAAGAATGAATTAAGATGCGATGTATGACAGTCTCTAAACACAACAATTTCGCAGATCCCCCAAGATACGGATATTCGCCGAGCCTCCCATTTTTCTGAAATGTTGATTTTCTCCCCCCTGTCAATTTTTTTCTGTATGAAGGCCTGAACACTGCTCTTCAAAGTACATCTATACACATGCAGTAAACATGGCTGTCATTTTATTATAATTATAATGGGTGTTTATTCCAGTCCTGTCTTCTCTTCTCTGCTTCTTGACATTCCTCTTAGGCATTTTTTCACATTTTCGAAACGTATAATACTTCTGTACTGAAGAAAGAAAGGGAATCGAACTAAAAAACTAATTTTGCACTGTGAAACATTGTGAACGTATGATTGGCAGGAAAAGCATGAAAAGCGTAGAAACAAGAAATTCGGCGAGTGCAACTCCAATCCGTTACAACGTCATAAATATTGGCTGAGTCCAAGGTCTCTGGTTTTGAGATCCGAAGGCCTGAGGCTGTAGCATCCCAAGCATATAGCGAGGGTGCTACTAAGGGAATATGATTTAGAATAGTACTAAGCAAGCTAGGCTATAATTATTAACACATTTAAAGAAGACTCTGAAACCAAGAGTTTCTACTGGGCGTTTAATCGCGAACATGCAAATTGAAACGGCAGCTGCTGATATTGGTGGGCGGGTTTGTCAAAGTTTATGGCTTCCAGTAGAACCTAGCTGCTTGGAGAAGTAGCTAGCTCTCATACTTGACAGCTGTAACTGTTCTAACTGCATATTCTGAGGCACAAAAGTGGCTGTGAGAGCAAGCTTGACTGTCTCCATTGATGTTCAAATGACTGTTTTGCTGTTTTTGCAGTAAGTAAATCAGTTGTTGACTGGTTGCCTAGTAATTATGGTTTATAACCAACCTCAGCCTCGGGCTGCGCCCTCGGCATTGGTTGGTTATAAGCCATAATTACTAGTCAACCAGTCAATAACTATAACATATTATGCATGTACACATTAAGTCTTTTCTTCTCATCTCAGACTCATGCAGACTCAGATATATAATCATGATAGATGATTATAATAATATATATTATCTTCTAATCTCTGCGCAGTTAAGGCCTGGGTCAGGCACTGATAAGATTAATTTTATTCATTGCCAACATTTTATGTAGATCATGTAGATCATGTAGTGTTAATGAGATTCATAATGTTTATTAATGTTATTCATTGCATGTGACGTCATAAGGTCAATGTATTTGCTTAGCTAGCTGCTAGAACTATTATAGATTATCTTTGGCAACAAATACCGCGGACTTAAACAAGGTAAGAGTAGCTGTTTAGGCCCTCAAAAGATAGAGTATGTTGTTATGATTATGTTTCCTTGATGGGAAGTAAAAATGTCCAAAACTTTCTTAGCTATGCTAGCTTCTTTAGCTCTGACAGCCACTCTAGAGGTAGGCTATTTTGTGTATCTCAAGAATACAATAACTCCTACTCTTCCCATCAAGGATACTAGTACCTAGCTATGAGATGTTCATCTAGCCTTGTTTTTGAAGCTTGATCTTGGCATCTTCAACGCCGTATTTGCACTTCTCTTTCTGAAAGTGCCATGACGTCATCACCATTTATGGGACTAATTAGCATAATTGAATTAAGCTAATTAGTTTTTTGGAAAAAGAAAACATTGAGCTTCATTTTGGATCATTTTGATGCAGCATACACTGTATATTGCAAATAATACAGCAGTATGAACATAGTGTAAATTTTGGTGTTGAAATCTGGACCCGGGCCTTAAGTGCGCAGAGATTGTTGTAGATACTACTTTCTGTGCTTGAATTCTCTCTTACTATTCTTAACTTTGCCTAATTCGACAGTACTTTTTGGCGAAAGCAGAACACGGTGAGAGGCATATAGCACAGAGCACGCGCTTGCAACACTCGTTGTAAGTGTATAATAGTCTGCTAGTACTGTATAGCTTCATTGGCGTTGGCGCTGCATTATCACCCGTGGTGTTTTCATTGAGCATATGCACATAGAAGGGGCAATACCAGCGAACAAAAATTCATCCAATGTGCATGGGGCTCAGACTCATGATCCTCAGATTAAGAGTCTGATGCTCTACCAGCTGAACTTGACTTAGTAGCAGATCCAAGAAAAAGAAAAGGGGATTTCAAATTAACGAGTGCGCAATACGAACATTTTTGGGAGTTATGCCCACTTCCGGTTACACGTTGTGCAGTAAGACTATAGGGAAAATCCCATGCATTCTCAGCCATGCAGGGTATAAGTCACATAATAGACCTGCGTATAGAGCTAGCTAGCTGCTATGAACAGTCAACTAATTAACTTATAGGTGAACCCATTGATACATCAAAACAACAGGTACAATCACTACAAAAAGCTAGGTGGTAGTTGCCCTAAAGCCATAATAGCTAGCTATAGCGTTATAATTATAATGCAGAGCTATATCTATACTAAGTATATAAAGTAGCAACACTCCATGGACGAGTTTTGCTACGCACTCTTCTGAAAATAATATTGGGCTGCAATAGAAACTCTTGTTTGCACTTCATTGATCCTTGAGCAGCTGTAACCATAATTATACCTCACAGTGGTGTTTCTAGGAAATGCAGCTAGTATAGGAGGGTGCTGAGAGCAAGCGCCAAAAAAAATGTTTGATTGCTACTATAATAATTACATGCATGTGTACATAATTATACCAGTAGGTTAGCAAGCTTACTTGGAATGCCATTGCATATCTATTGTATGCCAATTGTGAAGATTAGCTAGCTAGCTGTGGCCCTCTATTAGGAAGGCTTATTTGCACACTATAATTATAGTCTGAAACCAGGAGAGGCTAGCTCTCATCTACCTCTATAATGGTCGTATGGTCGGAATGTTTGAACTTATTTTCTGTACAGACCATGGAAAATCTTTAAATTTGTGCTTCCAAATTAACTACGACCATACGACCATTGTAGAGGTAGCCTCTTCTGGCTTCAGAATGATGTGCAAGCCTTCTCAACAACGGAATAGAGGGCATAAGCCACAGAGACAAAGTATTTGAACTTATAGTAAACAAACTATTATTATAGTTATAATTAATTTTACAAAGGTTTCCTAACGTAGAACAAATCCTTAGATTCTGGGGAACTCAGTTTGTGCATGTGCACTATCACCCATGCAATAGATACCAAGCCGTATTTTAATCGGCCTGATCTCGAGGCTAGTCAGGAATGTACAGCACATTGTCTTAGAAACCATAACCAATGAAAACACTGCGGGTGCTGATGCCTCGTGGAGGACAGTAGTAGATCTAAATGTAAAAGCGGAAAATGATCCACCATGATCAGTACTATATATAGTATGCCGTGCAGGAACTTCTATACATGGAAGTACGAACAGTCAACTAGCTAACCTAGGCTAACCTGAACACTCCTTTGGCAGTTGGTGCATCAAAACAACATGCAGGTACAATCATTGAATCACAATTTATTACAATAGCTACAAAACTGATAAATAGCTTGCTGGTAGCTATATATAGTAAAGCCACAATAGCTATACTGAAAGGGGGGATCCGTGGCACCCTGGGATCTCCCCCTGGATCCGCCACTGCTATGGTGTTGTCGAGAAGGCTTGCACACTAGTCTGAAACTACTTTTATGATGATTGAATGGTTATGATTTGGTTTTTACAAATGAAAGCTTCTTCTGGCTTCAAACTAGTGTGTCGACAACACCATAAGGCCACAGCTAGCCAGCAAGTCTTCCTGACAACGCAATAGAGAGCATAAGCCACAGCTTCACAGGAAATAAGTATTTATTAAAATTATCGGAAAGAAACTATATATATATAATTATATGACAGGGCCTAGGAAAACAACCCTTAACGCATGCTTGCTTTCTATATATATATATCATGCTCCAGTGTGCTCCAGTGTATCAGAAGAAGAAACATGCGCCACTATATAGCAGAAGAAGAGTGTGACAACCATTTGAAGCAAAAACAACCTACTATAGAGCTTAGACAGGCTTAAAGTACACTTATAGCTATACCTGATGAAAAATTGCACTATTTCAAATTTCATCGTGTTTTGTCTGACTGACTATTGCTTAGTATAACTATCTCCACTAAATCCATGCAGTGATTGTTCCCTCCTCCCTAGAAATATAATGATGTCATAACAAAATGTATGTAATTAAAAGAAGTATTATAGCACAAGTATAAGTTGTACAACAAAGGATCGATTAATAGTTGTATATTGTGCTATTGTATTATTAAACCTGCTCTCTCTCCGCAGGGAAAGGCAACATCAAATTACTGACTGGACAAAATAATGGCTTATTTATCTGTTATTATGATTATTATCCATAGATAATTATTATAATACTGAAGATTATCACGAGTCTGTGCCAGTAAATGCACGACTGCCTGCAAAGCACGAGTGACAGTTATACTAGGCACACGGACGAGTGATATAGTCATCAGTATCCATGGTATAAAGCATTTATTGGTTATAGCAACCAAAATGCAGGATAAATCTGTACACGCGACATGCGGTTGTTTTGTCAACCAGAAGCAACAAAATTTACTTTTCTCCCTGAAATAGATGCACAGTTCTATTTAATTAACAACTATAGCTATATGTGTACAGAATAACCAGTTTATGGTGACTTAAGTATAGGATAGACTACACCTAAGAGTAGAATATGCATCTATGTAACCTCCGCGGTTGCGGTTAGCCCGAGGCGCAAAGCCGAGGGAATCTAACCGTAACCAAGGTGGTTACTAAGACGCATATTCTACGAGTGGGTGTGGTCTATTTAACTTGGACTTCATTGCGCATGCGCGAGGCGTGATTATAAAAAGCCAGGTTTGGTGCGTAGGAACAGAAATTGAATTTGTGCAAGCTGGACGAGCTGGAGAGCTGTGAGAGACACCAGTTGACAGAAAAAGATAAGAAGACGGCTTCAAAACAATGAAAAAACTTAGTAAAGCTTGTGAAACGCTTCTTGAAGATACTGGAAAGAACAGACAAGTAAAAAGAACCTAGAACTATGCTAGAACTGACTGCAACACTACAAGAAGAAGAAGGAAGCTCTGTGGTGGAGTGGAGGGGGTATAGAGCAGACTGGACCGGCATGGAACCTTAAAAAACTCAATAGAAAGTGTCAAGCGACTGCTAAAGTGTTTTTGATGCTTCCTGGCCCCCCTTGCCCATGCCCAACTGGAAAAAGCAATACAAAGCAACAGTGGACATGGAAAGAATGAATATTGACTGAACAAACTATTGCATTCTGTGTTTTTATAATGTTTTTGTCATCTTCTTGTCACTTTCACTAAAAATTTCATTTCAACTTTTGAGAACTTCCTGCAAATTATTTGTCACTTCCTGTAGAATATGCGTCCATTTCCTGTAGAATATGTGTCCACTTCCTGTAGAATATACGCCCATTTCCTGTAGAACAAGTACCTTCTTGTAGATTATGCTTCCATGTAATCTACTGTTTTTAGCCAATCAGATCAATTACAGACGATGTAATGTAGTCTAAATACAAAACATATATAGTTATGCTGGAATGGTCTAGAATATCAGTTCTCCAGAGGTTACATCATGGCAGGAGACACCTATTGTTCCTATTGCACAAAAGAAATAATTATACAGAACAACACCTACAGTTCACTACTTAAGTCATTATGTTTTGTTGTTAACCTGAGGCGCGTAGGCGGCCTCGGTTACAGTAGTCTGTCAGTCTGTCTGTGTGTGTGTGTTTGTCTGTCGCTTAGTTTGGCTTACCTGGTGATTTAGGCATCACAATTTGTACGTAGGGAAACTTGTAGCATTAAAACTAAGGCTTAAAATTTGGCAGATTTTGCAAAGAAGTCTTTGTTTCGCAGAAAAGGCGAGCTAAATCTAAGAAGCTTTTTGCGTACTACTAAACGCAGCTATTATTCGAAACATAAGCCAATAATTACTGATTGTTTGTGGAAAAGGGTCGATATGATAGAAAGCTAGAATTGTGTCTGGTTTGTCTCTGTGACTCTGGATCCTACTCCAGGAGCCATACTTCTCTGCATGAGACTCCAGGCTTCTTTGCTGTGATCCTAGTCCACAGTGCATATAAATACCCTGTTCTCAAATGTTTCAGCATGCCTCCAGTCTAGTTTAGCTCCTGAGTTGCTGTGCTACACAGTTCAATAAGTCATACATGATAATTATTCATCACTACATGCACTGCATTATATAACTCTTCTGGTTTCTTTATAATCATGTCATGTCACCAGCCGAGGGTTTGCACTTTAGTGCTCTAGTTGCACCAGTTGTATATAATTATAGTACCTCCATAAGGCTCCACTTTTCTTATATCTACTCAATTCCACCATCTTTAAAATGACTGCCCAGCAATGTCACATAGCACGTGCGTGGCTGTGATACAGTGCAAGTGTATATATAGTATAACCTTCAACTCTCTATTATCACCTCAGGTAATGTATGCTATAATTATAATTATTATTATGCTAGATGTATGCACTGGCTAGATCGACCATACTAGACACTGGGTTAGGCCTCCATATACTCTTGCAACACCAGGGCTTCATAGAGGGGGGGGGAATGAGCGCCCCCCCCTGGAAATTGTATTGAAAATATAGGCCATAACGCACTGTGTTACGGCCTGCTACACACCAACCAAACAAAGAGTGTTTTATAACAACAATAATGAGTTCTTTACGAAGCTACTTTAATTAAACTGCTATTCTTCTATATACTCTTTCTGTTCCATACGTCCACAATTTCTTCTTCGAAGTCACTATATCTGTATAAGTACAGAGGGCGATTCAATTAAGAGCGACCTTCATTTAGTGAGAAAGGCTTGTGTCGCTCAGGCTATGGCTTTTATCTATAGTGCCATTCGCAATTAAATTTCTGCATTTTTTATGACATTCCACAATACTATTAGTACTTAATAACTCTTAAGAATGAATTAAGATGCGATGCACGACAGTCTCTAAACACAACAATTTCGCAGATCCCCCAAGATACGGATAATCGCCGAGCCTCCCATTTTTCTGAAATGTTGATTTTCTCCCCCCTGTCAATTTTTTTCTGTATGAAGGCCTGAACAATGCTCTTCAAACTACATCTATATACATGCAGTAAACATGGCTGTCATTTTATCATAATTATAATGGGTCCTGTCTTCTCTTCTCTGCTTCTTGACATTCCTCTTAGGTATTTTTTCACATTTTCGAAACGTATAATACTTCTGTACTGAAGAAAGAAAGGAAATCGAACTAAAAAACTAATTTTGCACTGTGAAACATTGTGAACGTATAAGATTGGCAGGAAAAGCATGAAAAGTGTAGAAACAAGAAATTCGGCGAGTGCAACTCCAATCCGTTACAACGTCATAAATATTGGCTGAGTCCAAGGTCTTTGGTTTTGAGATTCGAAGGCCTGAGGCTGTAGCATCCCAAGCATATAGCGAGGGCCGGGGCTACTAAGGGCATATAACTGATTTAGAATAGTGCTAAGCATTAAGCAAGCTAGGCTATAATTATTAAGAAGACTCTGAAACCAAGAGTTTCTACAAGCCTCAAGCAACGTTAAAGCTTCGCTCTGGCTAGTCTACATAAAAAAACTCACATTGAAGGCATGCAGTTTCGTTTTTTTCTCTTCAGGGGAGGCCAGTGAAGGAGGCTATACTGTACCCTCGAGAAAATACGCCCAGCAAGAAGTCTAGGCTTATTAGAGTCCTGACTGGGCGTTTAATCGCAAACGGCGAGTTTTCATTCGAATATACGCCCACCCGCGGCCTCAAATCGAGGTTTACACTTCGCTCTATGACAAATCTTATTGTATTTTCATTTAAATACATAGTATGAACATTAATTTTTATATTGACAACAATGTTATAAACTAATGCATGAATAATAATTAAGATTAAAGCATGACAAGATAATGAACATGAAGAAGTGAACTCTGACTCTATTCCTCTATTCAATGCTTGCCGATGTCAGATGTATAGCAGAAACTTCCCAAAGGATATGGTAGGACATATACTCCTATACAGAGTATATAGCTATCAGGTACTTTGTTTCAAAAAACCAAGGCAAGGTAACTTGCAAAATTAGCCTGCATGTGTGATAACTTTCTTGGACTTTGTGTTTTCCTTTCTCAGCATAATTATTATACGACTATACTTGTTCTCTGCATAATTATACATCTTCAAGGTCAAACAGATCCATACAGAGAAAGTTATATGTTTGATCTTATAGTCCAGCAAAGAGTATATAATTATAGTCTACTCTATAGATCTTACTAGCTACTACCTAAAACTTTATTTCTTCTGTCAGACACTAAAATTAATAGTGAGCATGTGGCATTCAGCTACTGCGCATGCTCAACTCTTTATTCTTATAATCGAGTGAAAATTCCCTCGTGCAAGAACTTTGAAGCAAAAGAGGGGATGGGCGTTTATTCAAGATGGGCATATTTTCGTGTGTCACAACTATATTACTTGTATTGAGAGATTTTTCACAGTAGTGGGCAGCATTTGATAGCAAATAGATTTGCCATATATACCGTATTACTAGAATATTTGCTGGTGAAAAACCTTTGTGAATGAACCAAACCAGCAGAAAAGTTGACCCTTTGCGATCTAACTATTGCGTTCTGGCAAGGATCATGTGTATTTACTAGAGAGATAAAAATGTTGAGAGAAAATTAATGTAAAGGAGAAAATGCATTCAAATGATGTTGCTATTATAGCTAAATATTAAGTGTTATTCTAAATTCTACATGTGTTTATGTTTTCTGTACGCAGACGAAAGTTGGGCATGTCTGGTCAAGGAGAACATCAAAGTAAAGTATGTTCTTTCGAATGTGCTTCCCCAGAAACCGTTAACTGCTATATCTTGGTAATGGTCCAAGATATAATTATAGGGCCACTCTCAGATCTTTCTATATAAAAAATTATACTTCAATGGTAGTGACCCTCTTCAGTTCTGATTATTATTATACATGCAGACTGTTATATACATCGTAAAATAATAGTGATCACTACTATTTTACGATGTATATAACAGTCTGCATATGGAACTTACCAGTTACTTCAGACCTCCTTGACTCAACAGTCCCTTGGCCCTATACCCCTATATATAATTTGGCAAGCAAACCCCTCCTGATATGATTTTTAAGTGGCAATGGTGGTACTCTGACGCTGGTACTTCCTCACTATAATAATTTATACTCGCACTGATCATGAGCTTGAGACTTGATGACGTAGTCCTCTGTCGTCTATATCTCATCACTGGAGTCATGAACTCACTAGCACAATCCATTATAGCTACTATCATTCCAAAATACGGGTAATACACAGTATATATACTATACGTGGAAAAGTATGTGTCACTCTTAGGTAATTTTCGGTGAGCATGTTGGATAGATGCTTACTAATAGTTGCATGCCCTCTCCCACCTTCAGCAGTCAATAATTCCTTGATACAGCATATAATTATAGGTACAACCATAGCTCATAATTATTATAGATAAACTGACAATTATTTGCATACGGAAAAGCACTGGTATACAAAAAACATGCAGTGCATGTATACAGGCTAGATACACTTGAATAACTCTTTGATCATCAGAACGTTCATCCTCTTTATAATTAATAATTATTATAGCTACCACCACATGGGTTTCCGTATATACACTCATGTTTTAATTGTTATACACTAACAAGTTACTATAATAACGATGCAAAACAGTGACCAGTGCAAGCCCTATACCAGTACGGCCACTCACTATTCCGTTTACCGGTCAGTGCTGGCTGTCCCAAACAAGGTTCAATGTAATTTTATACGTATATTACGGCCGGATATGACGTTTTGGGTGTGGTTTAGCAAATAAAATTGGATTACACTTAAATAGAGAACAGAATGATTCATTATCCTACATTATCCTCGAGACAAGAACCGCAAAAGTAGTAATCCAATTTTATTTGCTAAACCACACCTAAAACGTCATATCCGCCGTAATATACGTATAAAATTACATTGAAAACCTTGTTTGGGACAGCCAGCACTGGCCGGTAAACGGAATAGCGAGTGGCCGTTCTTCAGGGTGAGCAGTAAACATAATAGCTAGCATTCCGTGCCAAGCCAAATGGCCGGTATATCGAGGTGGCCGTACTTCAGAGAGCCGGAATAGCGAGAGTCTACTGTACACAGCAGAACAAAATTGCAGTGTGTTATTATAGCGTATAGCATATCAAATTGCTTAACTGTATATATGCATAGAAAGGTCAACACAATGAGCTATTCCCTATAATTATGGCAGTAGTCTATGGCCTACAAGTTACTATACACCCTAGAAGTGCTAACCCTCGGCTGTTGACAGGAGAATAGAGTGTTCAGTTTTACAATAATAAAGAGACTGGTACGTAAAGGATCACTTTAGCTGCATGTAGATCTACCTCGAATAAAGGTCGCGTGTGGAGCTCATGCAAGTTCAAGCTATTTCGCAAAAATTATATGCGCAAAAACTATTCTAACGGTAATTTCGCGAAATTTCATTAATAATTTTACCCTCATAAACTATACCCACTATACGGTATGAAGAGCAAGCCACAAGTATTGTTTAGTGTTAAGTGCCATCAACACGCAGGAACATTTCACCCATATAATAAGGTGTCACACAAAGAGAAACTACATTTGCCCACAAGCATGCTACTAATAATTATACGTAAGAGCAAGCCACAAGTATTGTTACATGCAGAGGTATAAATAACAGTCGGTCGCAATTAGCTGACTATTAACTATACTGGCTCAGTGATAGTGTCCTAGCATGCACAGAGTGAAAGTCAAAGGTCATATAGTTATGATGAACATAATGCGCACTCATAATTATATCAGCTATGTTGTTCATTGCAAGAGCAGGCCTATAGCTATGTAGCTATGTAGCAGAGTGACAAATCGACTAATGGTAAGCTCTAACTAAACCCTAGCCTCGGTCCCAGGCCAATTTTTTTTTAGTAGAACGAAGTTGAAAAATACGGCCTGGTATTGATTGTATCTGGGCGTGGCAGGAACCGGAACCGGAAACCAAAGCAGAGATTCTTCACACTTTGTTTCCTGTCATATTTCTATTATTAGCTCCGTGTACGCACACAACACCAGGCCTATAGTTGTCGGCCTAGCTAGAAACAACTTGCCCTGGAATCGAGGCTACCTAAACCCTACTTGATTACTAAGACATTGCATGGGTAATTTAGACCAATATCACCTGATGGCAGAACAAAATGCTATTATGCTAGGACAACTTATCAGGACAATCAAGAGGTGTTATTTCTACCTCTGCTGTTAAGTGCAATCAACAGGGTTAAACGTATTTTATTTCTGCTGACTATAGTTCACATAATTATGCACGTGTAACTAACTTACCATTGACATCAACATTGTACTCTGTGATGAGGTACTTGATAGTGTCCAGCTTCCCCTTACTGACTGCCAGTCCCAGTGGAGTTAGTCCATCACTGGTCACAGCTCCTATAGTGGTGAGAGTTGTGGAAGTGTACGTGATAATACGTGTAGTGAGGATAAACTATTATTATTAATAATTATTTGTAGTTAACCCTTTCCCCACTTTAGCCGACTATAGTCGGCATGGCTACTGATAAATTTCAAAAAATCATTGTGCACACTGTGTTGGAGCTATGCACACACTGGCATATTTTCGTGTGTCACAACTATATTACTTGTATTGAGAGATTTTTCACAGTAGTGGGCAGCATTTGATAGCAAATAGATTTGCCATATATGTGACAGGGCCAATGAAAACAGACCTTAACGCGGGCATTTTCGAATCAGTTTTTATTGTTGAATCGGATAGGGCGTCCTTTAAGCTTCAAAATGATACCAAGATCGACCTCCTAGCTACTTTCTTTCCGGAGATATGTTCGAGGGAACGCTACGAAGGTATTGCAACGCCCTCTTGAGTAAATGACGCTCAAACGTCATGATAATTGAAGTTCAATTATTGGCTTCCGGGCACTTCCGTATACTCATAAAGCTTAGTAAAAGATGTTCTGGATAAGACAAGTTAGTTAGATGAAGGCTAGGCGTTCTAGGACTCTCTAGCTAGCTAGTATAGCTATGTAGCTGGATTGCTTGGCACCTAGGAAGGATCTTCGGAGAAATAAAGAGACAAAGACTCCCGTCGCTCAAATGGTAAGCTCTCATGTCTTGTTATAAGCTTGTACTTATTATCTGTGTAATGTATCAGTCTTATAAAAGATCCCTTACTTGTATGGAGCCTACAGAAAGTGTCTCTGTCCTTCATACAGCTTAAAGGAAGCCTAAGTGATCTATTATAGGTAGTCTTTCACTTAGTATTCATCCGTATCGATCTAAGGCTTGATCCAACTTATTAGTAGCCTTATAAGAAGCTTTCCTCCTTTAATTTAGTACTGGTATCACTGCCATTGTGCTTAGTAGTAACAGGCCTGATGGGATGGGTGATCACATCATGGAGGGCCCAGGAAACTGCGTGGAATTGTCGTATAACATTTATATTGATGGTTCCCCCAGGTGGTGGTAAGTGTCGGAGGCCTGAGAAACGCTTGTCTATTGGCTAGAATGTAAGTGACATTGATATTGTGTCTATCTTAACTTACTACTTATCTGTAGGTTGTTATGGAGTGTTTATGAGGACAAGTGGCACGGGATACGTACATCTAAAGAAACAAGAGTGGATCTACGCCAAGCTAGCTAGCTAGATAGCTGCTCTTTCTAATCTATTTCTGTTGCTAAATTATGTTTGTTAAGAAGTGGAGCTATAATATACCTGGCTCCTCTTGATGATTGTAAGTACTGGGCTGATGAAATAGTCCTGTACAAGTTGTCATCTTTTATTTGTTAAAAATAATTAACAATAATAGGGAAATTCCCAGGGAATTTCCCCTCACGTAGACAGTAAATTTCATTGTAAAAAATGAACGTTCGGTGAGTTTCTTCAACGTCCGCGCTTGACCTGTTTAAAGCTTTGTAGAGACCCAAATTTTTACAGGTAGGTAGAGGAAGGGTTGAAGTTAGCACCTGTGAAAAAAAAAGTTTTTTGCCCATGTTTTTCATTTCTACTAAATTGGCCTATAGCTTAATTTAATTATTGCCGCGTTAAGGTCCGTTTTCATTGGCCCTGTCACATATACCGTATTACTAGAATATTTGCTGGTGAAAAACCTTTGTGAATGAACCAAACCAGCAGAAAAGTTGACCCTTTGCGATCTAACTATTGCGTTCTGGCAAGGATCATGTGTATTTACTAGAGAGATAAAAATGTTGAGAGAAAATTAATGTAAAGGAGAAAATGCATGCAAATGATGTTGCTATTATAGCTAAATATTAAGTGTTATTCTAAATTCTACATGTGTTTATGTTTTCTGTACGCAGACGAAAGTTGGGCATGTCTGGTCAAGGAGAACATCAAAGTAAAGTATGTTCTTTCGAATGTGCTTCCCCAGAAACCGTTAACTGCTATATCTTGGTAATGGTCCAAGATATAATTATAGGGCCACTCTCAGATCTTTCTATATAAAAAATTATACTTCAATGGTAGTGACCCTCTTCAGTTCTGATTATTATTATACATGCAGACTGTTATATACATCGTAAAATAATAGTGATCACTACTATTTTACGATGTATATAACAGTCTGCATATGGAACTTACCAGTTACTTCAGACCTCCTTGACTCAACAGTCCCTTGGCCCTATACCCCTATATATAATTTGGCAAGCAAACCCCTCCTGATATGATTTTTAAGTGGCAATGGTGGTACTCTGACGCTGGTACTTCCTCACTATAATAATTTATACTCGCACTGATCATGAGCTTGAGACTTGATGACGTAGTCCTCTGTCGTCTATATCTCATCACTGGAGTCATGAACTCACTAGCACAATCCATTATAGCTACTATCATTCCAAAATACGGGTAATACACAGTATATATACTATACGTGGAAAAGTATGTGTCACTCTTAGGTAATTTTCGGTGAGCATGTTGGATAGATGCTTACTAATAGTTGCATGCCCTCTCCCACCTTCAGCAGTCAATAATTCCTTGATACAGCATATAATTATAGGTACAACCATAGCTCATAATTATTATAGATAAACTGACAATTATTTGCATACGGAAAAGCACTGGTATACAAAAAACATGCAGTGCATGTATACAGGCTAGATACACTTGAATAACTCTTTGATCATCAGAACGTTCATCCTCTTTATAATTAATAATTATTATAGCTACCACCACATGGGTTTCCGTATATACACTCATGTTTTAATTGTTATACACTAACAAGTTACTATAATAACGATGCAAAACAGTGACCAGTGCAAGCCCTATACCAGTACGGCCACTCACTATTCCGTTTACCGGTCAGTGCTGGCTGTCCCAAACAAGGTTCAATGTAATTTTATACGTATATTACGGCCGGATATGACGTTTTGGGTGTGGTTTAGCAAATAAAATTGGATTACACTTAAATAGAGAACAGAATGATTCATTATCCTACATTATCCTCGAGACAAGAACCGCAAAAGTAGTAATCCAATTTTATTTGCTAAACCACACCTAAAACGTCATATCCGCCGTAATATACGTATAAAATTACATTGAAAACCTTGTTTGGGACAGCCAGCACTGGCCGGTAAACGGAATAGCGAGTGGCCGTTCTTCAGGGTGAGCAGTAAACATATAGCTAGCATTCCGTGCCAAGCCAAATGGCCGGTATATCGAGGTGGCCGTACTTCAGAGAGCCGGAATAGCGAGAGTCTACTGTACACAGCAGAACAAAATTGCAGTGTGTTATTATAGCGTATAGCATATCAAATTGCTTAACTGTATATATGCATAGAAAGGTCAACACAATGAGCTATTCCCTATAATTATGGCAGTAGTCTATGGCCTACAAGTTACTATACACCCTAGAAGTGCTAACCCTCGGCTGTTGACAGGAGAATAGAGTGTTCAGTTTTACAATAATAAAGAGACTGGTACGTAAAGGATCACTTTAGCTGCATGTAGATCTACCTCGAATAAAGGTCGCGTGTGGAGCTCATGCAAGTTCAAGCTATTTCGCAAAAATTATATGCACAAAAACTATTCTAACGGTAATTTCGCGAAATTTCATTAATAATTTTACCCTCATAAACTATACCCACTATACGGTATGAAGAGCAAGCCACAAGTATTGTTTAGTGTTAAGTGCCATCAACACGCAGGAACATTTCACCCATATAATAAGGTGTCACACAAAGAGAAACTACATTTGCCCACAAGCATGCTACTAATAATTATACGTAAGAGCAAGCCACAAGTATTGTTACATGCAGAGGTATAAATAACAGTCGGTCGCAATTAGCTGACTATTAACTATACTGGCTCAGTGATAGTGTCCTAGCATGCACAGAGTGAAAGTCAAAGGTCATATAGTTATGATGAACATAATGCGCACTCATAATTATATCAGCTATGTTGTTCATTGCAAGAGCAGGCCTATAGCTATGTAGCTATGTAGCAGAGTGACAAACCGACTAATGGTAAGCTCTAACTAAACCCTAGCCTCGGTCCCAGGCCAATTTTTTTTTAGTAGAACGAAGTTGAAAAATACTGCCTGGTATTGATTGTATCTGGGCGTGGCAGGAACCGGAACCGGAAACCAAAGCAGAGATTCTTCACACTTTGTTTCCTGTCATATTTCTATTATTAGCTCCGTGTACGCACACAACACCAGGCCTATAGTTGTCGGCCTAGCTAGAAACAACTTGCCCTGGAATCGAGGCTACCTAAACCCTACTTGATTACTAAGACATTGCATGGGTAATTTAGACCAATATCACCTGATGGCAGAACAAAATGCTATTATGCTAGGACAACTTATCAGGACAATCAAGAGGTGTTATTTCTACCTCTGCTGTTAAGTGCAATCAACAGGGTTAAACGTATTTTATTTCTGCTGACTATAGTTCACATAATTATGCACGTGTAACTAACTTACCATTGACATCAACATTGTACTCTGTGATGAGGCACTTGATAGTGTCCAGCTTCCCCTCACTGACTGCCAGTCCCAGTGGAGTTAGTCCATCACTGGTCACAGCTCCTATAGTGGTGAGAGTTGTGGAAGTGTACGTGATAATACGTGTAGTGAGGATAAACTATTATTATTAATAATTATTTGTAGTTAACCCTTTCCCCGCTTTAGCCGACTATAGTCGGCATGGCTACTGATAAATTTCAAAAAATCATTGTGCACACTGTGTTGGAGCTATGCACACACTGCAGGTACCAGCACATGTGCATTGAGCTGCTCTTCCTCGTGGTATTTTTAATATTTTGCTTTGAGGTACGGTTCGATCAGAATTGTCGAAAGAAAAGTGACCGTTTTATAATTGCTACAAGATCTTCGTAGTACAACGTCAGGGAGGTTCTAGGGAAGCTACAGAGTGAGAATATCGATGCCTATGGCCTTGTAGAGTGAGAGGACAGTGACTGGGATCATAGCTAGGTAGGGAGCTTCCTTTCAGAGGTCAAGCTAAAAAGAAAGAGCCTGAGAATCCTGAGGAAGACGCACTTGAGGTGGACCATCTTCCTGAACCTGGTAAGTCACTATACAGTAGCATTTGTAGTCTTGATAGCTTCACTATAGGTTTGTTTAGGCTAGTTAGTACAACAGTGGACATCATGAGACACCATTAAATTTGTAAACCTGTGTGTAGGTGAAGAAAATATTTCCCGGGAAAAGGGCGTCTGCCGATAGAACCTCAAATACAAGTTTCTGCAGATCCTGATTGAGTCCTGAGTGAGCCATGTCACCGTGAGAACATTCTGAACACTTATATCATGTGTTCAGTCACTTCGTAACATCATACAATATTGTTTGTGTACATAATTGTGAATTTTTGTTAACAATTGTTATTTGTGGGGTGGTGGTTGGTTGCTAGGCAACAATGATGATTCCACGAATGCGACAGGTCCGGTTCTACCTGTGGAACTTTGTTACAAGTGTTTTTAATATACGGTTCATGAGTTATAAATTTTTTAAACAAAATATGCGAATATTCACTTTTAATTAAAGCAGGGAAAGGGTTAAAGCTACATTCTGTAATAATATACCACTATTATACAGTTGTAACAGGTTATTTTGTATGGTGGATCTTTTTGCATTTTTTTTTTTATTATTACACAACCAGCAAAAAGTAGGTTATCATGCCATCCTCTTATGAGTATAATAACTTATTACTTGAACCAGGAGTACATGAATAGGAGTAAGCAACTACTATGTACACCATATAAATTGGTTATTATCTCACTACGTCACAAACACATGTAGTAGTGTAAACTGTGGTTACTTTGTGTACACATGACCATGTATGGCTGCATGGTAGGCTCACTTATATGTAGAAATTGTCAACAAGAGTGAAGTGCATGTGCAGGCTAGGCTGAAACTATATACAAGATTTAGAGAATAGCATAGATCTAGATCTACTCAGCTAATATCATCTAGAGAATGCTTAACCTTAGAAAAAGACGGAATTGGCGTAACTAATCTTTGCTGAATAACATGTTTGATGCAATGCAAAGCAGTTAGCATTGTGTGTGGTGCCAGGTTACCGTGTATAGAGAGAACTAAACTAGAGGTGTGACAAGCTGCTAAAGTTGCTCCATCTCTTACTTGCAATGTCATGGAATATTGCAAGTTGTGTGTCTGAGGAAAACAACGTCAACCTTGAGAGACACAGCAGTAACAAGGGATTCCCAAGCACTAAAAGTAGGAGTTTCTTCATAGTCTGAGTCGATTACTTGTGAGTCTTTTGAGAGCTTTATTTCTACCCCAGATGCAATGCAACGTAGGAAATCGTACCACTGAATTTGAAAATTTAAGTATGCATCTTTGCCTTTACACTTGATGTAAAATTGTTTGTATTGATTGCACAGGCAGTCTGCAAGCTTCACCAAGCCATCATCCTGTTTCTTAGAGATTATAATTATTAAAAACCTGTTTTCTCTCAGGGTACATCTCTAGTTGTGGTAGCTTCTCTACTTCTTCAGTTAATTTTCTCACCAATGCTAGATTATTTTATTCACGCTTTTGGCAACTTCTATCACAGTTGCTTTAATTGCTGTGTTCATGTTTCTTTGCTTTTCTTCATTTTGTGCAAGAGCTACTGA
The DNA here is from genome assembly GCF_963675165.1 of Halichondria panicea. Lineage (NCBI taxonomy): Eukaryota > Metazoa > Porifera > Demospongiae > Suberitida > Halichondriidae > Halichondria > Halichondria panicea. The sequence goes on from NC_087383.1 coordinate 7,290,999, forward strand.
GCCACCTGGACCTATTCTACCAAGTGTGCTTGCACAATGTATGTAATTAACCACACTGTTTTGATTGCGGTTGTAGGCCACTTGAGATGTGGGCGTTTTACACATGTAGTATGACGTGGCATGACACATTGAGATAACAACACGTTTGTATGGGCTGTATAGTAGTTGCTTACTCCTATTCATGTACTCCTGCTTGTACATATATGGCCTTCTAGCAATTTCACGATCACTGGAGCATTCCGTATAATTATTATAAGGCTGCTCAGTGGGTAGCTAGCTGAAGATCAGAGTGTTCTGGCGTAATTTAACTCCGTAGCTTTGGTATACTCAGTGGCGGATCCAGAGGGGGTTTTTTGGGTTCAATTGAACCCAGAAGTGAGTGGGAGGCTCAAGCAACTAGTTAGCAAGTTGTTCATTTCTTACTAGCTTTCACAATCACTTCTTACTAACCTTTAGTCCTTGTTAGTCATGCGAAACTTTGTCTGTGCAGTTTCAGTGACTATGAAGGCTAAAAACTCTCCAGCGTAGCGCATGCAGATTGCTTATGAAAAGTGATGACCTTTTTTTAGGAAAAAATTCGGTGTCTTAATGCGCATGCTCACTGTTTCGAAGAAGTGACGACCTTTTTTTAGGTAAAATAACAGTCCTTGACCTGCTCAGGGCCCTGGAACCCCCCTTTCAAGAATTCTAGATCCTCCACTGATACTGTACAACAGAACAAAATTGCAGTGTGCTATTATAGCGTATAGCATATCGAATTGCTGTGTGCATAGAAAGGTCAACGCAATGAGCTATTCCCTATAATTATGACAGTACCATAAAGGTCGCGTGTTGTTCGTGCAAGTTCAAGCTATTCCCCAAAAATTAAATGCGCGAAAACGTTTCTAACGATCATTTCGCGAAATTTGACTCAAAATACTCATCCCAAACCTTCGTCTGGGATGGCCATTTATACCCACTATACGGCACTATAATTATATACGGTACGAAGAGCAAGCCACAAGTATTGTTTATAGTTGTTAAGTGCCATCAACAGGATTAAACGTATTCTGACTTGTTCAGTTTACTATATATACACCCTAGAGCACTGAAGTGCTAACCCTCGTCTGTTGACAGGAGAATGGAGTGCATATAGCAACCACACAATCAATAGTGTTTGAATTAACAGTAACAGACTCAGTAGATCAATTATTATAGCAAACATATAGTTGCTAGGCAACAACATAATTATAATCATTAGATAGCGAGTGACTGCCACTCCCAGTGGAGTTAGTCCATTACCGCCCACAGCTCCTATAGTGGTGAGTTAGGGAGCATTGACACGTACATAGTTTACTAAGTCAGAGTCAATTGTTTTCAAATTCAACTATTCAATAGCTGCGTATGCACTAGACACGTTTAAACTTGGTACATGCATGCATGGGGATAATTCCAGGGATGAAACATGTCACTATCCCCAGATTAGAATGAACATTACCACAATAGTATAGAGTCATATGGCTGCGTAGCAACCACAAGAACGTTGTCAGTTAAAAACCACGTGGAGGTCAGGGTACAACAACCGTTTGTTCTCAAATCACAAACAAATCACGTGTGTGTGTGTGTGTGTGTGTGTGTGTGTGTGCGTGCGTGCGTGAGTGTGTGTGTGTGTGTGTGTGTGTGTGTGTGTGTGTGTGTGTGTGTGTGTGTGTGTGAGTGTGTGTGTGTGTGTGTGTGTGTGTGTGTGTGTGTGTGTGTGTGTGTGTGTGTCATTAACAATGGCAGTCAAACCCACTAGACTATAGTACATATCAGTGAGGTCACTAAACCAGACACGATATGAACGTGTATTTGTGTTTAGGGTATTAAAAGGATCATAATTATTATAATAGCAGGGCTTGTAGCTGCAGGAGCAGAAGAGAGGAAGGAGGCCGAATACACCAGCCTTGGTTCATGCACTGCACTGCTTCACCCCACTAGCCATAGAGACTACTGGTATTCTAGGGCCTAAGTCTAAGACATTTGTTAAGGAATTAGGTGGGCGCGTTGCACGTGTCACGGGAGATCAGAAGTCCTCCCATTACTTACTGCAAAGGCTGTCGGTCGCAGTACAGCGTGGAAATACGGCCTCAGTGGTGGGCACAATGGACTCGCAGACCCTCTCCCTCGAAACATTGGAACTTTGAATTACTACATTATTTATTGTTGTATGAATTACACCTGGTCTGTACACCTGGTCTGTACATGTATACGTATACTATTTCTAATAGTATAAAAAAACTATTTATAATAATTATTATTATAAAAGCGACTAACTAATTAAACGAACAGGAAACATAATTATTCATGAACATTTCTAGCAATATTGAGTGTTTTGACATAAGCACATGTACATGCATGTGTCTAGCCCTAACCACTATGTACGTTAGTTCAGCTATGAATTGGAGCCTTAAAGTGTTACATGACACACACACTGACTTACCTAGGTCACACTGTCCAGTTGCCATCAGTAACTGGACACACTTCAGGTGTCCACAGTAGCAGGCCCAGTGCAGGGGAGTGTACTTCCAAGTATCCTGTGCATTGACATCGATGCCATCTTGCTGTGTGAGTATCTTCACTACATCAGGGTGGTTGTTGACGCATGCCCAATGGAGAGCGGTCAATCCCCAACTGTTCCTCCAGTTGACAGGAGCTCCTCTAGCCAGCAGCCTCTCCACCTCGTCCACACGACCACCACGGGAAGCCTCATAGAGTTGCCTACCCAGATCATGACTACAGTGTATTGTGGGAGGAGGTAAACAATGAAGGGCAGAAATTATCATTATTATATACCTACAAATGACAATGAGTAATCTCAGTCTCCAATTAGTGGACTCTTAGGTGGTGAGGAGTGAGTGGGTGTATTATAGAGGATGTGACTGTATTGACCACAATCTTAGGAGCTAGCCTTCACTTGCTAGCTATACCCACATATAGACACCAGAGGAGCCTGCAACTAATTAACCATCACTCATGAAGGTCACTCATTAGTTTCTGAGGTTGTCATCTAAATAAGTAATACAGTCATCTTTGCTTCTATAGCTAGTAAGCACTAGTTATACTATTATACAGTATAAACAATACATGTAGTGTTAGGAGTACATTATGGTCACAGTCATTATTGGACAATAGAGTGTCTGGATTCATAGATAAGGAGTACTGTATTCATTGTGGCCTTTGAGACCTCAATGTACACAGCATGTTCACCACTTAGTAAACCATAGATAAGGAATTGGAAACGGAAGTCCCTCAAAATAATGTTCACCACTTAGTAAACAATAGATTATAGAGTTAGAGAAGTTACATTGAATCTGCAATGGATCCTCGAAACTATTCGCGTTACTTATGAACGAGGCTCTTAAGCAATTTTTTGCCGGGTAACTCCATTAAAATAAGAAGTTGTGTTTCCTCGAGATATCATCTGTTTATAACACGCCTAGTCCGTCAGCCACATGTAGTACTTATAATGACTGACAACGTACACCAAGTAAAAAAGATAAATTAGCTAGTAAAGTCCCAAGGCTGTTTTAGAGCGTGCTAGTTGTAACTACTACAATAGGTATAGACCTTGAAATAAGTAAGTTGCACGGACTAAGCAGCTATTTGTAGTTTATTATGCACTGTGTGTAGAAATAGGTATTGTTGTGGCTCCATTAAACCACAGCGTAGCGCGGATGATACTCGAGGGTACCTTCGTTTCCAACCCCTTTAACCCCTCAATCTATGGTGTAACACAACAACTCATGATCAGAGTGTTCCAGGGTTCAATGAACTATTTGCTGTATGGGTTCTAATGAATAAGAATGGTATGCAGAAACATTAGTTTTCTTACAGAGCAATTCTAATGTACCTATCAATGTGTCGCCCCACTACCTCCTAGGGAGGGGTCAGGCTAACATGGAGGATTTGACCATAACTATACCCCAGGTCAAATTCCCCACATGCATGGGGGAGGATTCTTTGTTCAAATACCCTAATTCCCCAGTCACCACCAGTCACAGCCTCAAGCAGTTGTACAGTCTTTACTACGCAAGGCCAGGTCAAATCATATCAGTATGGGGCCAACATTTCAAGTCAAATTCCCCCGTATGTCCCGGGGGAGCACATTAGGTGCATAATTGCAATCTATTATTATTTCTTGAATCAGCAATCTCATGGTGTGGTGTGTGATTGAAGCTGTACATGTATACTGATGTATCTTTGTCAACCCTGAATACATACACAGACAGGCCACCAGATATTATGTACACCTAGCTGTACAAGCTCACCTTGTTGCCATTGTCCTGACCTTCCTGACCTGCCCTGGGGCGGCCAGGGACTAGTAGCTGCAAGATAAGTGTAGCCCTGATCCGCAGAGTTACTTCAGAGTTACTTCAGCTTTCAGATAGCTTTGTTTTGAGATGAGATACGCCCCTCACCTGAGTTAGGAGATACGCCCCTTTTTAGCTCTTTGCCATGATTATTATGTGTGCATGCATGCATGCATGATCGACGACGTCATTTGTCCCGGGGGGGGGGGGGATATTTTCATGCGGGGGACATTGTTTTAAATTTGTTTTATTAATGATCTTTACCTATACTCCATATTTGCTCTCATAGAGAAGTAATCAACAATTGCATTCTTCAGCTCATAATTAATGATTAGGTCAATTGCAATTTCATGTGCACAGTTCACATGATCAGAAATACAAGTACGAGTGGAAATAATAGTTATTAGTATTATGTTATTACTAGCAGTCCATTTCTCTAGTCCAATACAATAGAGAGGTTATTTCTTTGCCCCGAGATGGAGTGGACTCTGAGAGGGATAGTGGAGCGTAGGTGGGCGTGGCCCTAGTGGGGGAAATCCCCTCGATGGTGGTGGTGGGTAGTACCCGCCAGCAGGAGGAGGGAATCCTGCCCCAGGGGAAAGTAGTACAGATCATGATAATCACGTTCTATAGCTACTACACAGAGACACCTTACACACAGGGTAGGGTACACGCAATGTGAAGATAAGCTTGTACATGTATCACTATGTATACCTGTAATAAATGTTTTAGGTGTTAAAATCCATTTCAAGTGGATAATGGCAACTTCTAAAGAAAAGCTCTGGACATTAGATTAGTGCTTGTTAAACATTACTCTCTAATTACCTGGTGGCGGTGGTGGTGGTCCGAGTAGTTGTGACACGTGTGGTGGGTGGGATCCCAGTACATGTGATATTTGTGGTGGACGTGGTGGTGGGGGAAACCCCCCAGGAGGAGGAGGGGGAGTCGCCTTGGAGCTCAGGCCAAAGGGGTCAAAGGGCAAAGGAGGCGGGGCTACACAGAGAGAATAAATAAATCAATATGACATTCTGAAAAGGAAGGTACACAAAAACGTGCCAAGGTTACGGTATAGTAAGTTTTTTTGGCTAGCTTTGTTCTATCCAAATGTGCTGTTAAGATTGTCAATTATTCACTGTACAAAGGTTGTGTTGCTCCACACAATACCACACATGTAATTACTGTGAGCACTAAACAACGTACAGTATGCAAATGTTGCCAGTGCTAGTGGCTTTGCAGATCTAAAAGGAATACGATACTTGAATCCTGGGCCAGATTGCTTATAAAAGACGCTTAAGCAATAAGTGACACTCACAAAACATTGCAGTAATTGGTAGTGCCCCTATATCAAACCCACTGTAGTGAGGACACTCACCTGCTGGCAGTCCTGGTACAGGGGCTAGTGTCTGTTGACCCTTGACCCCAAGGGAGGGGGTGGTCTGGGCCTTTCCCCACAACACCTTGAGTCTGCGCCCTGAACCACACACACACACACACAAGGAGATAAACAAGTACCATAATTATGCCTCTCAGCGAGGTGTGTGCGTGTGTGTGGGTGTGGGTATGTGTGTGGGTGTGGGGGGTGTGGGTGTGGGTGTGTGGGGGGGGTGGGTGTGTGTGGGTGTATAATAAATGATACACTGTACGCACCTTTAACAATGAGTTTATTAAATGTTGAGTCAGCAGCTTTCTCTGCGGCTGCTCTAGTGGAGAATGTGACAAAGGCATAACGAGACTTGGTCACCATGTGAATAGACATGATCTCTCCAAATGCATAAAACTGGTCCCTGCAAACAATAATGATAGAACGCTCAAAATGCATCAATGGAATAGAATAATACACAAACTAGCGAAAACACTAAAATTATTGGTAGACCAATCATAGAACTGGTGTCTAAGAGGTAATTCTGAGAGCTATCAATTAGTTTTGAAATTGGACAATCTGAACACAAATTGAGCAAGGGTTTCATCTAGTGGTGGGGGCTGGGGTGAACCCCCCCCCCCAATGCTCAGCTTCCCTTCCATGTATAATAATGACATCATCACATTAGTACTGTCCATGGTGTACAATATGTAACTAGATCTACTGTGATGCACTAGCATGTAATAGGGGTGTGGTCAACAAATGTGGGAGAGGCCAAAATTGTTGCGTCCTGTGCAAACCTTCCCTCCCAAACTGTTAATCCAAGATGACACCCTGTACTCTCAAACATACATTAGCTACTGCACTGCTAAATGCTGTGTATACATTACCTGCTACACAACGTCACTAATAATTATAGTTACATACCTGAGATCTGATTGGTTGAATGACTCATCAATTCCTCCTATATAGAGGCTGGTGACTGTCTTATCGTCAGGTGGTGACAGAGTGGGCAGGTCCTGGGCACTGGAGAGAAGCTTCTCAGCCACCGGGTCATTCACGCCATGGTAACGATCCTTGATCTTCTGATTGGACAGTGGGTCATTTGGATCTGTCGGCATCTCGTGCCTGCATGTATATAATAGCAGTTACATAGTCACACATGCTGGTTATATAACTAGTATAGCGGGTAACAATTGTTCGCAGATTAGCCACTTTCGGGTATAATCTTTTCAAGGATAGCAGTTTTTGCAGACTAGTATATAGAACAGGCACTATCTGAGCACAATCACTAGCTTATTGTCAATCATACTGTGTCATTGTGTAATAATAACAATTATTCACGATGACGTCAAACTGCCTCCGTTTTGATTGGATGTGGTCTACTTCATCACGATTAACGCTATCCTTTAATTAGACTACATTTAACTAATGTACCGTATTACTAGAATGTTTTGCGAGCATCAGACATTTGCGAACTTTGCGATGGTTGATCAATTCGCAACAATAAAATCCGCAAAACCTAAATACACACGATCCTTACCAGAACGCAATAGTTAGATCACAAAGGGTCAAATTTTCTGCTGATTTAGCTCATTCGCAAAGGTTCTTCACCCACAAAATATTCTACGGTGAGGGGACCTTGTTATTGACAATCATACAGTGTCATGTGTAATAATCACTTCTTCATGATAACGTCAACACTAGTGGTCTGCTTCACCTGGTTTAACGCTATCCTTTATATGTGCATTTCAATGTAAGGGGAGCTTGTTATTGATGTGTAGTGTGGTCACCTGTAGGGACACTCCTCTCCACGACTGCACTCTCCCTTGACCCAGAATGAGCAAATGTGAGGTCTGTTGCGTTTGTAGTACGGTCCAGTACGCGACATCTTGAGCAGCAGATCATTAGGGGCTTTCCCCCCACCACCCCCTGGCTCTGCCCGCCCACTCTCAGCAATCTGGGGGGTCAGAGGTCATTCTACATGTCACACCTACTGATTGCATTATTAATTCTCACTATCGATAATCATTATTGACAATTTTAAAGGGAGGTCGGACAAATTGTAATTACAGCTATTTAAAGGAAATGTCAATATTTCGTCCATAAGCACCTACATGTAGATGATTAATTAGAGACTAGGTATGAACTCTGACCTTTTGTTCCATATTCTGCAGATAATATTCTCGGCCTACGTCACTCTTGGGGAGAGTGTCTGTGACATTGAGAACACTGTCCCTAGCCTGTACAGGGAGGCCATACTCGAGGTCTGTAGCCATGGAAACACACAGTTATATACGGACAAGTTGTATAATTATTAGCACTACTGTCACACTACCATCACTACTGTCACTACTGTCACTACTGTCACTACTGTCACACTACTGTCACTACTGTCACTACCGTCACACTACTGTCACTACTGTCACACTACTGTCACTACTGTCACACTACTGTCACTACTGTCACACTACTGTCACACTACTGTCACTACTGTCACTACCGTCGCACTACTGTCACACTACTGTCACACTACCGTCACACTACCGTCACACTACCGTCACTACTGTCACACTACTGTCACTACTGTCACACTACCGTCACTACTGTCACACTACTGTCACACTACCGTCACTACTGTCACACTACTGTCACACTACTGTCACTACTGTCACTACTGTCACACTACTGTCACTACTGTCACTACCGTCACACTACTGTCACACTACTGTCACACTACCGTCACACTACCGTCACTACTGTCACACTACTGTCACTACTGTCACACTACTGTCACACTACTGTCACTACTGTCACTACTGTCACTACCGTCACACTACTGTCACACTACTGTCACACTACCGTCACACTACCGTCACACTACCGTCACTACTGTCACACTACTGTCACACTACTGTCACACTACCGTCACTACTGTCACACTACTGTCACACTACCGGCACACTACCGTCACTACTGTCACACTACTGTCACACTACCGTCACTACTGTCACACTACCGTCACTACTGTCACACTACCGTCACACTACAGGGCTCACCAAGGAGACAGGTTTGACACACGTTCTTGAGTTGGGCACATGATTGGCAGACCTCTGTTCTCTTGTAGCGCATCTTAGCACCAGGACACCATCGGAACACAGTGTAGGGCCGGGCACAGATCTGAGGGGACAATGACATCATTACAATGACACTTTATTATTTTTACGATGTCTAAATTAAACTTTCACGGTAGTAATGAATGTGAAAGTGAAAAAACATTGATAATTACTATAGTTGATAAATATTTCGGGCACTTCTACAAAATTGGCTAGCGTAGATGTGAGAGGAGGAGATGTGAGAGGAGGATAAATTTAAAGGAAATGAAGAATCTCTAATATCTACTTAATTAGGGCGAGTTGGTGGCGCCCCAACTTGATTGTGTACTTGACAGCAGTGTTCAAGAAATGAAGGAAGTCCCCCAAGAGGGAATCGAACCCACGCCTTATGTACATGTATCATGTGCCCATAACCACTAGTAGATTCTGTCCGTATTTTAATTAAAAAACTTATCGGTAAAACGTATAATAATTGTACATATTACATGAGGCAAGTTGCTTAATTGATACGGATAGCGTCCCTATATCACTATTGTATACGCCCACTCACCCTGCACTCGTCACCGTAGCTATCCTTGATCTGTGTGGGCGGGAGGAACAATGACATAATTAGCCATTGTGATGAGTGGGCTTTAAATGGAACTAGTACCCTAGTGTGTGTCACTACAGGGACACTCTCATCATTGAATATTGTCACTACCATCGTTATAGTCACTGGGAGGGGGGCTTTAAATAGAATACTCGTAAGGGGTCAAGGTACGTACATTGTACACTCACCATTCGTATGTAAGGGTTGTCTCCGAGGCAGGTCTGACACAGCAGCGGAAACTCCTGCACACACACACACAAGGTCATGTGATCAATATGTAACTTATTATATCTCAGTATCGTACCACTCATACAGTGCAACGTCACTATAGCATCTTTTTGTGTAGTCCTCTAAACATTGTATAATTATAAGCTTTATTTCGATTAGACACTTACAAAGCTATAAATACGCCCCCACACACCACACACACACTTACTGACTGTTCCCAGTTTTGCCTGTTGTAGGTGTTGGCTGATTTTGAGAGAGCCATGATTTATCTCAGCTTCTTTGGTACAGGTACGTACGGTACGCGGTACGGGTGTGGAAGTTACCTCGAGAGATTTACACGGCTCATGTTAACCTTATGATAGTGATGATCTTTACCCACTCCTATAAACTGAAGTAGTGCAGTACAGTGCAGGTACCCAGTGTAGCCGGGCCATGGCTAGCTCCTCCATGAGCGTAGACCAGACCACCATCACAGGAGATGACACGAGCAGTGACGCTAAGAGACAGCGCACCTCTCATAGATCCGTGCTTAGAGTACTCAAGAAGAAGTCTCTACTCAGACGAAAATTGCTCTCCAAAGAGGTGACCACTGTGTACCTGGCACCACCCCGGCCCCACACCACATACGTAACTTGTATATACGTATACCCCCCACACACATATACCCCCCACACACACATGCATAACTATAATGATACCCCCCACACACACATGCACAACTATAATGATACCCCCCACACACACATGCATAACTATAGTGATATCCCCCACACACACATAGTTTGGTCTGAGCAGCTCCAGTGAGCTAGGACGATCGTTGTGTGGACGGAGGGAACACGAGGAGATTAAGAGGTTACAGGTCAAAATCAACCCCGCCAAATACAGGTACTTATATAGTGGCATGTAACGGGAATGGTTGCTTAGCAACAGTGTTCATACGTACAGGTTTAACTTTGAGTCGCGTCGATCGAGAAAAGAAACAAAAACCGACGAACAAGTAAGTACTGTATAATTATGTTCTAATTTATTGGACACCAAAAAATAGAAATTGTCTGGGTATAATTGGAGCAGATTTTTATAGAGCATGCGAAGTGTCCAAATAATTAGAACAAGCAAGCAGCTGCATGCGAGCTAGCTAAGTTTAATAGAACAGTGTGCGACTGAATAGTTGCACTATAGCTATCTAAACTAGCTACTCAAAGCTATCTAACTGCAGCACTCTAAGTCTTACTTGCCGTCTATGAACGTAACTCATGTATTGTCCGGATATTTAAAGCACTGGAGTGTCCGTTGTATTAGAACAACGAATATTGCCCAAAAGAGTGTCCGGGGTAATTAGAGTGTCCGATAAATTAGAAAATATACGGTAGTTCATTTTGCGTATAATGTTTATTATTTTGCTTCTTGCAGTGTGTGTCACCATGTAATTACCCGTGTGTTGCCCCACCCCCTACTAGACTGAGGCTGTTGCCGATGGCGATGTGGATACCTACAAAGACTCTAATGTGTTTCTAAAGGGCACACAGAGCGCCAACCCTCACAATGACTACGCTCAACATTTTGTGGACACTGGACAAAGAGCTCAGAACTTTATTAGAGACGTTGGTAAGTGCCATAATTATATTATCATCACTGTGTGCTGTGTTTTGCGAGCATCAAGGATATACTTATGCAGTGCTATAAGCAAACACCTATAACTATACGGTGGAAGGTACCTCTCTATAGCGGTCACCATTGGGGCCACCTCTCTATAGCGGTCACCATTGGGGCCACCTCTGTATAAGGGCCAAAATGTATCTTTATTGTAGAAGTGGCCGAAATAATCCAACTACGCTACATCTGTCAGTTTGGCCCTAATAAAAGTACAAGCTCTTAGGAATGGTATTATTGGTAACCATTTACAATGTATTGTCATTGTGGTTTTGCCTGTAGCAAGTGCACTGCAATCCACTGTAGGTCTATGCAAAATAATGCTATCTCAGCAATAATTTTCTGCTAATTCTGTGGCTGTCCGTTCGTTGTGGGATATCATTTTCCATTACTAAAGTTGATTGTGGACTGCTGCATTACACGAAACTGGCCAAAGTCACAATAATTGTCTATTACGCCTCATGCATGCAAATTTGCGACAGTAATTGCCAGGGCTAGCCTCTCTGCATGCATGCATGCGATATTAATTTTGCGGTTATAAATGTTCGCGGTACAATCTTAATCCGCGAAAACCACAAACATTAATACCCTCGAAATATACCGGCTATACTGTACATGGCCGCTATGTTATTATTGTGCTTGAGTGCTTGCGTGTGTCTAACCATGCACCCATTATGATGCATAGAAATAATTATTCCTCGCTACACGTACTATGTGTACATAGTCTAGGACAGTTCTACAAATGAAAGCTATTATCCCTCTAAATGGCTACGCTATACTAAGTGTGTACAACCTGGCTACAATGGCAGTGGTCTCTCTTTCTTGTCCACTTTGCATCCCTCTCCAACCCAGGACACTGCTCCTACTTGTGTGTAACTCGCTGTATCATCTTCATCCTCTGGGTTATAATCTGGCAGAGTGCTGATCATGTCACGAACGTATATAAAGCCGCTGTTTCGACATATCGACCCAAACAAGTTCTGACAAGAGGTTCTGTAGATCACTGGAATAGTTGCGTTCTTGTCAATGCTAAACTTCACCGTGTACTTGCTCTCATACTTCATACTATACGTGGTGATGATGGCCTCAACATGTGTCCCTGGAGGGACAGTGATCTTCTCCTCTTGGTTGTAACTGTACCCTGTGTTCTCTTCAGTTTTCTTTTCAGTTTCTTCTGTTTTGGTTTTGCTGCGATCATAGTGGCCACTGAGGCCGATGCTGCCTCCCGCCACAGCAGCCGCCATCACCTGCACACCAATGTTACCGCCCACACCATAGCTCACACCTTTGGTTGTGGAGAATGTGAAGCGTTCGCTACTCGTTTTTGACGATGTTTTTTGAATTTGTACAATGCTTTCGTCACTTTCAGTTTGTCCAGTGTTGACGTACTCCTTCATATTCACATCAACTATTGTGCGCGTTTTTTCCTTCGGATTTTCCTCTTTGTCGATAACCGTTATTTGAAAATCGATATTATTCACTTTGTCCTCGTAATATTTAGTTTTGACGACTCGAATATTTTGCCCAAAGCGTTGTTTGGCTGCGCGCTCGTACAACTCCCAGTAGGTCACCTTGTCACTGTCTTTTTTACGACGTGGAGAAGAAGTTGCCATTTCAATTCCTTTGGAGGCCATAAAATGTTTGAAAAATTTGCAAATAATCACTTTATGTGGTCACTGTTTTATACCGGCCAGTGTCAGTGCCACCCACTTTATGATGAAGGGTAATAACAATTCCCAGAAATCTGAGGCAATGCTTCGAATGTGATAAGATCAATGAATGCTGTGCTCAAGTTAGGGGAGGGATGGAGTTAGGGGAGGGATGGTGTATAGGGTATTAACAATGCTTCTGAATTTGATAAAATATGTTCAATGAATTTCTGTACAGTTATGGAGACTTTGGGCTGGCTGTATTATAGAGGGTGACCTGCTAACACAGGTCCAAACACATGCTATGGAGACTTTGGGACCCATTAACCTGGCTGTATTATAGAGGGTGGCCTGCTAACACAGGTCCAAGCACATGCTATGGAGACTTTGGGACCCATTAACCTGGCTGTATTATAGAGGGTGGCCTGCTAACACAGGTCCAAGCACATGCTATGGAGACTTTGGGACCCATTAACCTGGCTGTATTATAGAGGGTGACCTGCTAACACAAGTCCAAACACATATATGCTATGGAGACTTTGGGGCCCATTAACCTGGCTGTATTATAGAGGGTGGTCTGCTAACACAGGTCCAAGCACATGCTATGGAGACTACCCATTAACCTGGCTGTATTATAGAGGGTGGCCTGCTAACACAGGTCCAAACACATGCTATGGAGACTTTGGGGCCCATTAACCTGGCTGTATTATAGAGGGTGACCTGCTAACACAGGTCCAAACACATGCTATGGAGACTTTGGGACCCATTAACCTGGCTGTATTATAGAGGGTGGCCTGCTAACACAGGTCCAAGCACATGCTATGGAGACTTTGGGACCCATTAACCTGGCTGTATTATAGAGGGTGGCCTGCTAACACAGGTCCAAGCACATGCTATGGAGACTTTGGGACCCATTAACCTGGCTGTATTATAGAGGGTGGTCTGCTTATAGAGAAGTTTCGCTACACTTAATTGAATGTGCGTGTGTGGGTGTGCGTGTGTGTGGGTGCGTGCATGCGTGCGTGGTGTGTGCGTGCGTGTGTCTGTGCGTGTGCGTGCGTCTGTGCGTCTATGTGTGTGTGTGTGTGTGTGTGTGTGTGTGTGCGTGCTGTGTTAACCATATTCCACCATGCAGGCAAGGAGGAGAGGTTCAGGGAATACCCAAAGCTGCATGAGCTGATAAGACTCAAGGTATGAGCAGCATAGAGGTCATAGAGGTCACCGGGGTTAACTGTCCCTACAGGAAGTGCCCACACACACATACACATGTTTATAGAGGCTATAATTATTTCTCATCCTCAATTAACAAAACCCCATACAGTCTCTGTAAGGTAGCATGTAGTGAACTGTCTGTACAGTCATGTGTTGTCTAGAGGTGGTTACTGATAGTACACCCCATTATTATTGTCCCCAGGGATGAAAGTGTGTGCATGGGCTCTAAGAGGATATTTTTTTTCTAAATAGAGCAATGCTCTAATTCTAAGCTGAAAATGCATTTATATAGTCCTACAATTATTCTGGTGCATGTGCTTAGATCATGCACACATGAATGTATACTATATTATATGGGATCAGTAATAATCACTGTTTGTTTCACAGGATAAACAGATACGTGATCGAGGTACTCAGCCAATGTATTTGAACTGTGACCTCAAGACCTTTGACCTTTCCACGCTGGAATCAAAGTTTGATGTTATACATGTAACCCCACCCCTTGAACAATATCAGCGGCGTGCCAGTGGTGTCGTGTTTCCATGGAAACCCTGGGAGTGGGAAGAAGTGATGGCTCTCAAGCTAGAGGAGATTGCAGCGCAAAGGTCATTTGTGTTCCTTTGGTGTGGGTCAGCAGAGGGTCTGGACATGGGCAGAGAGTGCTTCAGGAAGTGGGGATACAGGTTCGTTGGGGTCATAGGGGTCATAGGGGTCATTAGACTGGACATGAGCAGAGATTAACTACTCGCTTGCAGTATTCATTGCATTTTCCAATTATCTGAGGGTATAAATTTTGGCATTCGCAGAAATAACACGTGAAAATAATTGTGTCGTGTCGTCATTAATACAATTTTTTTTCTTCAGACGATGTGAGGATATTTGTTGGGTGAAGACGAACACTAGTTGCCCTGGTAACACGGGTCACCTTGACCCGAAGGCTATCCTGGTCAATGTGAAGGAGCACTGTCTCATGGGGATCAAGGGAACGGTACGCAGGAACCAAGATGGGCACTTCATACATGCTAATATAGACCTGGACATCATCATTACTGAAGAGGTGTGTGGGTGTATGTGGGCGTGTGTGTGTGTGGGGGGGTTGGCTAATGATTGATCTAAGCAAGAGTGCATATGAGGGAACTTACTATACGAGTACAATAATTATATAACACTGTGTGGACAGTAACGTGACGTACACGCAAGTAAACTCTTAACTGCGCGTCATGCAGCTCACGTAAAAAGATGGAAGCACTTTGTAGAGCAGAGATTGCAATAGTGACTAGTAACAGAGCAAGCCCAACAGTAAGCAGTAGTAAGATGTTGTTCTCCACAGCCTTCTAAGGTTTAATAGTCATTACCGGCACGGCCAGCGGGTATAGTAGTCTGTCTGTCTGTCTCTCTGTATACGTCTGCTCACCTGGATGCGATGGCACTGTGTTTATGCCATGGATAGCCTCAACACAACAAGCTAGTAGTTTTAAATTTAGCAGATTTTGATGTTAAAGCTTCGTTGTCGAATAAAAGCAAGCAAAAGCTATAAAGCTTGAACTTGCACGTTGGCAGCTATATGTAGCTAACTACACGCGGCCTTTATTCGAGGCATCCTACGTATTAATTTCCAGCTGAAGTGATCCTTTACCAGGAACAATGAAAAAGGGTCACTTCAATAGAAAGCTAGAATTCTCTGTAGCTGTACTCGTCTAGTATTAGCCCTACCGATGTGTGAGCACTACCGAGATGTGTGTGTAATTAGCTTTGAAATTGCTAACACGTACAAGTTATGGACATCAAAGTTAGCTCCAAAAACAGGCCCGTTCGGGAGTCGGCACGTCTGTTTTTCCAGAGGGCAGCTGGGGTAGCATGTTTTCAATTACGTGTGCGTGGGTGTGGGTGTGGAGTGTGTGCTATTATTCTACGTACCCTAGTTCTAGCTAGTGTGTATAACTAGTTATGTTACCATAACCTCTCTCTCTCAGCCGGAGCTTGGTAATATCGAAAAACCAGAAGAGATTTTCGATGTAATTGAACACTTTTGTTTGGGCAGAAGACGACTTCACTTGTTTGGAAACGATTCTACTATTAGACCAGGTGAGTGGGCGGATATGTGTGGGTGGGTGGTGAGGGAGTGTGGGTGGTGAGTGGGTAGATATATGTGAGGGAGGGGGGTTTGTTACTTGTGTCAATCACCTGCTTGATATTTGGAACCTCACTTGAATGTCCAAAATCCTGATGAAATCATTATTTTGTAGACAGTTATAATTATGTTGTAGCGCCTCTCTTATAACCAAGGGAAAGTCCCTGGGTCCCCCCCCCATACAGAGCTCAGGGTATAACAGTGTAACAGCTAATGTTGTGTGTCCATTTTGTATTGACAGTTCTTTCTGGTAACTATAATAATATACACAAGTTACTTTGTTTGTGACATAATTATATAACTGTATACACAGTACATGCACTAAAGATTTTATATAATTATGATGTTCTTCCTCTGCTGATTAGTTTGTTACTAGTGTGTGTGTGTGTGTGTGTGTGTGTGTGTGTGTGTGTGTGTGTGTGTGTGTGTGTGTGTGCGTGCGTGCGTGTGTGTGATTTTGAGTGCATTGAGCATTATGCAAGTAAAAAATATTAGCCTATTAGGCACTTTTGGTACAAAGTATTATTTTATAGAAGCACTAAGTCTCAATAGCATGAGTATAATGCTAATAGTTGACCTTGAGCACATGGTCCAGTGGTGGCTAGACTGGGTATATATAGTGGCTACTGGGTATATACAGTTCATTTAGTCTAGAGAGTAGATTACTGCCCTTTGCAGCTCACTTGAAAGTTTGGAGCAAATAGTAAGCAGAAAATCACTTGAGATAAGTGTAACAGTTTACATAAGTAAACCACAATACTATAGAGCAAGGAACAAAGTTTAAATTTTGGAACAGAAGATTCTGTAGACCAGATCTTTATGTGGATATACAGATCTAGCTATACCTACAGTATATGTGGATATATAGATCTATAGCTATACCTGCAGTATATGTGGATATATAGATCTATAGCTATATATACCTGCAGTATTAAACTACTAGTTGGGTAACCAGGAAAAACTTAGTTATTAAGAGGTGTTAAGTGGCAGACTATGTGGCAGAGAATTGGAGACTGGTTCAGCAGCAGGCTATTTCTCAGTCAACAATTTTAATTAAACGACAGGCAGTTTATGTCGTAATCAAGCTACCCCTAGAGCCCAAACGTTGTACCTACAGATAGCCAATTTGTGGTTTAGCTGTAAACTGTTTCAAGCGGTTTTTTGCATTTTACAGTAATACTATTTGCTAAAACTTCACGTGAGCTGACATGAGCTACAATAAATAGCGTGAAAAACTACAACAACAAAACATAAAGATCTGCCTTGCTCTGTAGTATTGTGGTTTACTTATGTAAACTGTTACACTTATCTCAAGTGGTTTTTTGCAATTTACTATTTGCCCCAAACTTCCAAGTGAGCTGCAAAGGGCAGTACCACAAATGTGTGAGTAGTTGTACTTAAATGTAAATATCTTTTGATTGGAGCATTTCTAAGAAATGTTATAGTAGGTAATGGTTAGAGTAATAAAACAATTGAACAATTATGTGATGAAGTCTAGGACCTTAGCTGTACAAGATTACTGT
Source organism: Halichondria panicea (assembly GCF_963675165.1). Classification (NCBI taxonomy): domain Eukaryota; kingdom Metazoa; phylum Porifera; class Demospongiae; order Suberitida; family Halichondriidae; genus Halichondria; species Halichondria panicea. The sequence continues at coordinate 7,308,788 of NC_087383.1, forward strand.
TTTATTACTCTAACCGATTACCCACTATAACAATTTGCTGTTGTTCTATTAATCACCACAAACCCACCACCTTATGTTTCCATGGAAACATTTTTGGATATGTTGTAGTTCAGTCATTCATCTACACACGGGTATCAACACCATTTCTTAGAAATACTCCAATCAAAAGATATTTACATTTAAGTACAACTACTCACACATTTGCGGTAATCTACTCTCTAGACTAAATGAACTGTATACATATGAAGGTGCTAGTACTACTAGATCAGTTGACTCTTTTCTTTCACCAATAATTATAGTTTCTTAGAAGATTATATAGAAGCGTCTGGTGATGTTGCAGTATAATTTTGAATTGTTAGTAATTAATACAATGTAGGTACAATGTATGAGACTTGGAGACTATAATTATAATTATAGGCAAAATTTTGAGCATAATAATTCTTGGGCAGGCTGTCTGTAATCAGTGGACTGGACTGGACTGGACTGGACTAGACTTTGACCTGACTATTGCAACACCAGTTACATTCCTTTTCCTCATAACAAGACCACAATGACAAATGATTGTAAACACTGTTGTACAGGCTCAAAGTAGGGGAAATCACACAAACACAGGAAACGTTACAGGTAGATCTACAGTGAGTAAACAGTTCCCAAGTGTGTCTTTAAACATTCATGCCCTTTTTTCAAATCCCTCCTGAAACAGCACCTTAATTTTTCAAGCGATTTGAAAATGGAAAATATTCACTCTCCACGGCTCAACAGAAAAGCAGACACGCTTTATCAAAAGTGTTTACAATCAATGTACCATTTTCAATTTAACCTACGTTTGAGCCTAAAAACAATAGTTCTATATTATTATATAGATGCTCCAATTGTAGTTCAATTAAGCAAGAATGCATCATGGTCTCAACCAGCTAGGCCAGTTACCTGTCCTCCTATACAGAAAGCTAAACGTGCTCTTCCATCATCATGCAAACCTAAAGACAAGCATTAATTTGTAATGTAGCTAGATGTACATGTGTTCAATCATTTGTCATTGTGGTCTTGTTATGAGGAAAAGGAATGTAATTGGTGTCAATAGTCAGGTCAAAGTCCCGGCCAGTCCACTTGTCCAGTCCTACTGATTACAGACAGCCTTACTGGAGTTTGCAGAATCTTTGCAACACACCAGTAAAAGCGTAGAGCGTTACGCGTTCCTTATATGGATTTTGTGTACACACTGTGGTCTGTTTTACTAGGAGCATTTCCCATATAAGGAACCACAGTGCTACACACTTCTATTCATGTGTTGCAAAGATTCTGCAATCTCCAGTATTGGTTGGGCAAGTTGTTTGGGAATAGCTTAGGCGTGTACTGTTTATCAAAACTGCAGTGTTTTATTATGGGAGTCGAGTCCAAATGTGCATGTGTGGATATATACTCCATATCTCCAGCTTCCTAGCTAGGGTACAATTATAAACACACAAGTGACTTAGGTATAGTCCCAGGGAACTCCCCTAGTCTATGGCATTTGTTATTCCCATGTTTGTAGGCCTTGCCCTACTAGCATAATTTTGAGACTAATAGGTGCAGTGGAGCATTGAGCATTATGCCACCCTAATAGCCAACAATTATTAGCCTATTAGATCCCATTTGAGTGTATTTAGCAGGGAACTATGAGCTATAGTACCGGTACTATAGATTGCTCTGGGCTACAAACTACAACATTGTATACATTGTATTGTGATTTACAATATTTACAAGAAGATACACATGTAATAACATAAAAATTATTGTAGCTAGATACTTTGTCTAGTAATGAACTAGAATGAAAGAGAGAAGCTCTATAGTTTCTTTTTTTGGCTTTGTTCGAGAGTAGTAGGAGACGCTCGTTTTTTGGGCAGTGTGCTGTGCTTTTTTGCTACAAGGCTGCATGGGGGAGGAGCTGGATGTATGGAAGTGCTGGGATTCTAGCTTTGGCTTCTTCCTAAAGTTTCTTTCGCTTTGTTCAAGAGTAGTATAGGAGCCACTCGTTTGCTGGGCTTGTTTGCTGCAAATTCTAGCTTAGCCTCCTTCGCTTTGTGAGAGTAGTACGAGCCGCTCGCTTATAGAGAAGTGTGCTGGGCTTGTTTGCTGCAAAACTGGGGGAGGAGCTGGATGTTTCCGTTTTGTGGGTGGAGCTAGGACTATATCAAACTGAGGTGGAGAAACAAGGTTGACTTGAATAGAGCTAGAGACCACAGATTTAGTAGAGACACAGAGATGCCAACTTCAGATATTAGTTTTCAAAACTGAGAATAATGATGCAGTTGCTAGGTTGGCTGTTTATATAGGTTGACTGTTGCTAAGCTAGTGCATTTCTAGTAGCCAATAGGTTTTGGGATCTAAATCAGTTAGAACATGTGCATTCGGTATCTATGGTTATAGTGTCCCTCATCCCTCGGGCTAAAGCCCTCGAGCTTTGGGACACTATAACACATAGATACCTCATGCCCATGTTCTAACTATAACTTAGCCAATTTTTACCAAATGTTTGTAGAAAGTATGATTTTATAGAAGCACTATATCCTCAATAGCATGAGTAATGCTAATATATACTGAGTATTATACGTATGGAAAGTTCTATACTAGTACTACTAACTCTTTTCTTTCACAAATAGTATAGTTTATTAGAAACTTAGTGATGTATAATTCTCGTTGATGATTTTTATTGAGACTAATGGTAATACTAATAGGTACACTGCATGAGATTTGGAGACTAGACTAATAGGCAAAATGTTGAGTATAATTGGGCAAGGCCTATTACAATGCTGATGGTGGTGGTGATTACCCTGTGCGTGCTCAGCAGGGGCATGCAATTAAACCATTTGCAATGTGAAAAACAATTGAGCAGTGAAATCACCAAAACCCAAAGCGAACTCAAATATTGTTATGCAACTTGTATAATTATACAGGTAGCCTCGATTCAGGCTGCAAAGAGTTCACAGTGTATAGTGTATTTATCTAATTCATGTGGTGTGGTCATGGTTGACTACCATTTGAGGGTGTGTGTGGGTGCACTCTAGTCCATGATTCCCTGGGACAGGCCCTAGCTGTTATTATGGCTTCTCCTACCTAGCTGTTATGGCTTCTCCTACCTAGCTGTTATGGCTTCTCCCACCTCAACTACTCAGGTAGGTTAAGGCATCTTTTTAGCAAAAAACAGCATTAAATTGAAGATGAAGTGTACTGTATACAACTCAGATTTATTGTATAATAATTATCTTGACAATAGTACCTTTTTTCATCCAAAATGTATTGTGGACATAAATACCATTAATTTGATAACACTATTACCATGGTTACTATCTTATTGTGTGCGTTAGCTGTGACCAAAAATGACTGACCTTAAATAATAATTATTTTAGAAATGCAGCCTCCAATACTACTTTATACAAAGCAATATTACTACCAAAAGAAAGCTATTGGTGATATCTAATAGAAAAAAGGTGAGTATTTGGTATGAGGTCATTCTAGCTCAGATTACAGTAACTTAATTGATAAAAATGCTGAAAAATGGAGAAAATTAATCATTCATATGCATACTGTACAAAATACATGAAAGCAGCCCTAAATACTTGCATAGTTCCTACTGTACTATAGTAAGAGCTTTCTTTTGATACTAAGATGGGGTCATGAAATTGTGTATTGGAGGCTGCATTCTGAAAAGAGTTGTTTAAAATAAATGGTCACAGGTAACGCACACAACATGTCAGTAACGATGGCAACGATGTTATCATACTGATCCTTTCTACGTATAAGATATACATGTAATTCAAGAGCAAAAACATGCATTGATGATGCCATTTCACAATGACAAGGCACTTCATTAATTATACTATTTATGGCACTGATCATTATGCCTTAACCTACCTGAGTATGTGTGTCCTGGCCCTGTAGCATATCTATAGCAGGTAATTTTCGTGGGGCAAAATATTACCCACGAAATGTCTCAATATTGCTGAACCACGAATATTAATTTGTCCCCCCGAAAATTACCCGCTATACGGTATGTCATTGTGACTGTACTCTCCCATGCATTGTATGCACAGTTCTCAGTGGGTGTATTACATATGGATCAAACTTAGGGAAATGTACATGCAATATAATTATGATGTGATTATTATTAGTATAATATTAATACAACAATAAATTCCTGTAATGACGTACAATAGTAAACCTAACCTTGTGGTGGTTTTCTTTGCTGAACCGTGATATGCTACCTTTGGATATCCGCACACCACACACACAACCACCTCACCACACACACACACACACACACACACACACACACACACACACACACACACACACACACACCACACACACACACCACACACACACACACACACACCACACAGGTTGGCTCACTGTGGGACCTGAAATCACCAGCTCTAACTTCTCTAAAGAGCTCTACAGTTCATTCTTCACTGGGACTGATGGATTCCTGATGGGCCAGATTGACGAGATTGAATCCAAACGTCCCAAGACTCCACCCCCTAGAGGAGGTGGGCGTGGCTCTGGGAGGGGGCGTGGTGCGACCTCTGGACCTGGGCGGGGAAGAGGACGTGGCAGTGGATTCTGAGACAGTGTATAGCTAGCGGACAGAATAATTGTCACATTGAGACTATTATTAATAATTAATTTTTCCTACATAATTATGTTGACTGATTTATGTATTGGTACTGTACTGTACGTTCATAAGGTGCAAAACGTTGAGGGTAGCTATAGACAGAAGACGCGAAAATAAAACTGGGATAAACTCCCACGCATGCACTGGTATTTCACGCTATTGGTGGGTGCATGTGGTTTTCTGGTATTATAAGAACCCACAAAATTTTGCTGAGATTGAGGGCTCTGGATCGATGGAGCCAAGTGCATGGCGAAAATTTTTCCTGCTATAATTATGGGGCTGCAGCTAGGGCATGCATGCATGATGATAATAATTTTATTATGATTATAATTAATATTTTATAATCATTATCCTTACTGTGGGTAGAAAATTCCCTGGGAGTTACCCGGCCTGTTTACCTAAAAATTAATAATGGCTCGTATACCTGTTTCCAGGGAATCTATAAGGGGGGATCCCGGGGACTTTCCCCCTTGTTGTCTGGCAACTAAGTACTATATAATAGCTCTCTTAGCAAAATTGGTGTTGCAGTCATGCCTGGCTATGATGGAGCGCTACCAGTGGACCAGGGGAGTGTCAAACCTGGCATGTTGTGTGTCCACTGCAGACACCTGCTCAGGGAGCCACTGCAGACAGGGGAGGGACTGAGAGTGTGCAGGACCTGTGCACAAGACATACAGCAGTGAGTGCACTAGCTAGTGCCTGCTATAATAATTATGTTGCAAGTGATGCATGAGATTTTATTATTTGTACCAGCTGTCAAAAAAATGTTTTCCTCCTAGGAAGCCGTATAACAAGTGTGACCATTGTGGTGTGACCGTGGAAACAAATGGGGTGGGTGCTCTGTTTCTATGGTAACAGTACACGCCAGTTGGCAACTAACCACCAACTGTATAATTATTATTCTGTTCTAATTATAGACCTATCCTGATCGAGCTATAGCAAGAGATATTAAACTGATAGTGGTCTATTGTACTTACTCAACGCTGCAATGTGATTGGACGGGACCGCTGAGTCAGTGGGAGGGGCATGTGAGTGGGTGTGAGTGGAGAGGGGAGGCGTGCCCACACTGTCATGAGATGGTGGTTGTCAAGGAGATAGCGGAACACAAGAGGGGGTGTGGTCACAGAGTGGTGCCATGCAGTCAGTGTGGAGTGGAGATGCAGCACAGACAGTTAATGGTGAGTAGGATCATGCATGGTGAGGGTCAGGGCCTGTGTGAGGGCCTGTGTGTGCATGGTGAGGGCCTGTGTGTGCATGGTGAGGGTCTGTGTGCATGGTGAGGGTCTGTGTGTGCATGGTGAGGGCCTGTGTGTGCATGGTGAGGGTCTGTGTGCATGGTGAGGGTCTGTGTGTGCATGGTGAGGGCCTGTGTGCATGGTGAGGGTCTGTGTGCATATCGCGCATGGTGAGGGTCTGTGTGTGCATGGTGAGGGCCTGTGTGCATGGTGAGGGTCAGGGCCTGTGTGCATGGTGAGGGTCTGTGTGCATGGTGAGGGCCTGTGTGTGCATGGTGAGGGTCTGTGTGCATGGTGGAGCTTTGTGTTTACACTAGGTACTAGAATTGTGTATCTACTGGGAAATATTATTATGAATAATAATTATTATTATTGTGAGTTATAATGAATGATTATAATTATTGAGGCATTTTCAGGAATAGTTATTAAGTGTATTCACTTTTTCAACTTTCTTAGAATGATCTGATCTAATAGTGATATTCCTACTGCAGGCCCACTCTGAGTGTTGTCCTGAGGTAGTCATCTCCTGTCAGCACTGCAACTGTGCTCTCAAGAGGAAACAGGTTCGACCTTCATAAAGTTGTATACCATTGGATTCCTTGTTAAAAAGCGCTTCTATCTATATGCTGTAGAGCTGGTAAGCTCCAACCAGCTAAAGTTAGCATTTTCCATGTAGAAGTCCCAGGTACACTTGTCCACCACATAAAGCATAAATCTGGGGCCAAACTCAACACAAATGGACCTTAGTAGCTTTATGTTTACCTCCACCGAGGTATCAGCACACCCGTTGCTCCACCGAGCCATCAGCACACCCGCTGCTCCACCGAGGCATCAGCACACCCGCTGCTCCACCGAGCCATCAGCACACCCGCTGCTCCACCGAGGTATCAGCACACCCGCTGCTCCAGCGAGGCATCAGCACACCCGCTGCTCCACTGAGCCATCAGCACCCGCTGCTTTCATTATAATAGCTATAATTATGGATAAACTGTTTAATTGTCGCAATTGGCTTTCTGTACACATTCAATTCAACTTTGGTGATCGAACAGTTTGAACTAATATCCCCCTCATTGTATGACCACACCCACTCATCTTATAACCACACCCCTCTTCCCTCCCTCCCTCTGATTATTGCAGCTCCCGGCTCATAAATTGGATGACTGTCAAGTTGAGGAGTGTTTAACATGTGGACAAGAGGTGAGCACCTATATAGTGACTGCATCCTCGTGCATGGTGTCTACATGTACTCAGTGACTGCATCCCTGCATGGTGTCTACATGTACTCAGTGACTGCATCCCTGCATGGTGTCTACATGTACTCAGTGACTGCATCCCTGCATGGTGTCTACATGTATCAAGAGTTTATTCTCGTACAGCGCGAATTTCGAGAGGCGAAATTTTCGCGGATTTTGTGGGTTAGCAATGTCCTACACGAAAATAGCATAGCAGTCATTCCGCAAACATTGTTATACAACAAAATACTTTTTAGAGACCAATCCACGAAATGTAAGTGCCTCGAGAAAATTTCGCGCTATAATAATGGTACTCCTGATGTAGTATTATTCATTATCACATTATCAGTGTTGGCTTTCACTATGCTGTATAGGTACTTTCCCAGGGACTTTAATATCTGCACTGATTATGTTAAGCTTTCAGATACCATATTTATAGCGGTGGTATGATGGCCTGCAGGTTGACCGGGGCACGTGTGTGGAGGTGGGCGGGGCCAGTGTGCACCTTGCTGACTCTACACTAGCATTCAAACATCATCAATCTATCATGAGGAGACTCACGATGATCACTGAAGAACTTACTTTTCTTAAAACATCATTTGAACAAGCACTTGCAGACATTCTCAATAAGGACAGAGCATTATCGACAGTTAACTCCAGCACCACTGAGTTACAAGAGCAACTAACAATGCGAATGAGTTTGGTGGAGGCTGGTCTCGAAAGGGTTAAAGCTGAAATACCATCCAACACACGAGAGCAACCGATTGCAGATAAAAACCTCGGGGAAAAGGTGAAGCAATTGGAAATACAGCTAAAGGACAAGAGTACGTTGCTACGACGACAGGGTGATCAGATACAAGAGCTGAAACGTGTTGTCGATCATCTTCAGTCAACCAATGAGAAGAGAGGAATCAAAGTAGGAGGAGCCTCGGGGGTTAAAGATGTCAGAGCCTCAGGGGTTAAAGATGGTAGGCAGATATTGATTATGTGCAGTTACAGTGAATAATCAGAAATGCAATCTATTTTCTCTTACTAGAGTTGCTGGTAATTAGCACAATTGTGATTGCACACACCCACTCCACACACACTCCACACACACTACACACACACTATGTGCAGTGGTTCCATCTGACCAGCGGCTCCTTCACTTGGAGCGGCAAGTCGAACAGTTGACGAGACAGAGCACAACCACACAAGGTCACCTCGAGGAGTTGGAGCTGCAGTTACAAGCATCACTGGCTAGTACACACAATGGCTCCTTCCTCTGGAGGGTGCCGAATATCGCCAGAAGAAAGAGAGAGGCTGTTGAAGAAAGAATCACATCCATCTATTCACCGCCATTCTACACTGGGAGGTACGTAAGGATGGTTGCTAGGGGACCTACTGAGCATGCCCAGTAGCGGGGGGGGGGGGGGCAGTGATAATTATTATACATTGTAATTATTCTGTTGCTATTTTATCTTAGATCATGTTTGCCATAAATACTGCAATTTGATTGGCTAAAGGAGGTGTTCTATCCAACTTAGAATCATGTACTTCACTTAGAAAATTATGTAGCAAAGATTAGGCCACTCCAAGTGACACTCTGGTTTCTGGTCCTGAAGTTTTTCTAATTGCATGCGGGCGGGCGGCTTTTCTCATTATGTCATTATTAATTTCACCTTATGAATCTCATTATTTTTCAAATGAATATCATTATCACACTATTTTGTGCCACATGGACCATTCTGCGCATGCGTAGTAGATAGAAATCCAAGAATAAAATCTGATGCGGGCGGTGGACCAGAAACCAGAGTATCACTTGGAGTGGCCTTAGATAAGAACATTCAAATCTGATTGGCTAAATACTCATGGTTGCTATGATCTAAAATGCTTAGACACTGTTTAGGAAGTTTCCACATGATTCAGGGCTAGTAGAACCGTCACTGCGTTCGGGATACTACAACCATGCAGCCCTTTGGGCTTCTAAATCATGTAGAAACTTCCTAAACAGTGTCTAACTATTATTTAGATTGTTTTGTTGTTTCCACACGTGCACTTACTGACCCCCCCCCCCCCCCCCCGTGTGTGTGTGTCCACAGGAATGGGTACAAGATGTGTGTGCGTGCGTATCTGAATGGAGATGGCTCCGGCTACAATACTCACCTCTCTTTGTTCTTTGTTATCATGAAAGGAGAGTTTGACAATCTATTGAAATGGCCGTTTGATCACAAGGTGTCCATGATACTAGTGGGTGAGTGGGTCAGGATTGCATACACCGTGTGTAGCAAACTGCTGCGGCTTTTACTGTTTCGATCGTGTTAATTGCATGTCTTAAATATATTTTTTTCGTATTGGTTTTTTTACCTTGCATACATCATAGATAGAGTAGAGAGGGACTGGAAACGGAAGTACCCTCGATTGTACCATCCGTGTTTTAATCGAGGCTTACTTTTTAACACGAGGGCTAAACTTGAATAATTCATGAGAATTGTTTTGCTCTCTGTAACAACTTTCTCTAATACTTGAGGCCATTTGGGACACAGGACACTATTTAGTTACACAGTCTTAGCTATAATTTATCATAGGTACTATAGGAACACAAGCATGAAAAAGCGCTCTGTGTACCTGTAGCTACTTCACGACAATCGAGATTATATTTTCTTCGTTTCCAATTGAAACCTACTATCAGGGGGCATGTGATTCAGTGATGGGGGTAGCTCTGAGATGTATGCATTGGACACAATAAGTTTCCCGGGTTTTTGCGGGAGTTATGAGGAGATACACGGATGGTCCCAGAGCCACTGCGTAGACTTCATTGTAAAACATCACGTGAATCACTTCCGTTTCCAATCCCTCTTCTACTCTATCTATGCATGCATGTAGCTTGATACACCCACACACACACACACACACACACACACACACACACACACACACACACCCACACTCACTGACTCACACACACACAGATCAGAATCATCGTAAGCACATTGTACAGACCTTCAAACCAACGCCGGAGAGCAACTCCTTCCAACAACCACGAGGAGACATGAACGTCGCCTCAGGCTGCCCACAATTTGCACGGCTCAGCATATTTGATGACACCAACTATATCAAGGATGATGTATTATTTATTAAATGTATCATAGATACAACAAAAATATTTCATCCCTAACTGTATAGCTAGCTAGCTATAGTTAGCTCTGGTGTAGCTTAGCCTCTGATGGTCATGCACTCAATGGTAACCTGCAGGCCAGCTATGAAGACAGTTAAGGACATTATTTTAATCTTGCATGTGTTACTGTTTTTCAATTATTATCTGTTTACGTAGTATAATGGCTATAATAATTATTATTGATATTTAAGAGTCTGTCACTAAAATAAACTGTCCTTTACAGTTAGAGAGTAGAATACCAAAAGTTTGGGAGTAGTTGTATGTAAATAATTATCTTATGATTGGAACATTTCCAAGAAAATCTTGTGATACCATTGTCTAGGTGAATGAATAAGCTACAACATATCCAAGTGTTTCCATGACAACATAAGGCAGTGGGTTTGTATGTGGTGATTAATAAAACAGTAAACAATATAATTATTATTGTTATAATGTGATATATACCGCTAGACTCTTGCTATTCCGGCTCTCTGAAGTACCATGGTACGTTAATTGGTGGTTCCTGTGATCCTGGACACCACCTCGCACATGCATGCATGCACTAGCTTGCCGGGACACATGCAACTCAGGGTCAGAGGTCAACAGGTAGCCTATAATAATATTATGAAGGGGTAATTACCGTATTATTATTATTTTATCGGACAGCAAAAAATATGGAATTGTCCAGGTATAGTTGGAACAGATTTTTATAGAGCATGCGAAGTGTCTGGAATAATTAGAACAATTAAGCAAGCAGCTTCATGCGCGAGCTAGCTAAGTTTAATAGAACAAGGTACGACTGAATAGTTGCACTAGCTATCTAAAACTAGCTACACAAAGCTATCTATCTGCAGCACTCTAAGTCTTACTTGCCGTCTATGAATGTAACTCAACTTTTCAAGGGCACTGGAGTGTATGCATGTCCGTTGTATTAGAACAACAAATATTGCCCAAAAGAATCTGAGGTAATTATAGAAGCTTAAGTGTCTGAAGATATTTATACGGTATAATAATATATTATCATAATTTTATGGCTGGCAGAATATCATAGCACCTGTAGCTATAATTATTATAGTAAAGTTAGATCTGAAGTCTTTTCGTAGAGGATTGCTAAACAGTGAAAACAGTGAAGTATAAGCCCCTCGCAAAAATAATGTCACGCTACCGGTTTAGAATAGCTATTATAATACTGTACACATAAGGATACTTTTTTTGGTTCGTTTCTTGTACATGATTCTGCAGCCACACTCTTGACAACGAATCGGATCCCTCGGCTTCACTGTGACACTCTGTGTGTGTGGAGTGGGCGGTATGTGTGGTGTGGGCAGTGTGTGTGTGTGTGGGTGTGCATACCTCCACAAATATATGTCTCATGGGTTGCTTGGATTGGTTGGGGGGAGCATTGGGGTTAGGTGTAGCTCCTCCTGATGCGGCTAGCTGGTGTGCTAGGATCCATTTTCGAAAAGCTAAAGTTCTGCATGCGATAAAAGGGGTGGGGCTGGTCTGGACGTTACTACGCATGCGTATAAGTACTGCTTCCATGCTCATTCACAGGTCACCAACTCTATCACCTGTGCTTGATGGGCATACCTAAACTTTCTATAATTATGTTTGTTCTTCATATCTTTACCTTACTTAGATTTCGATTTATATCTGTTTACCTTAACTACACGTTTCGCCATAAAGGCTAAAAAAAAAAAAAAAAAAAAACACTTGCATGCGGCTGTCTGGGACAGATTTCGCAATACCCACAATTACTCACAACACCTTGTAGCTTGTACTCCTGCGGTCCTTATCGGTGGGAACTACCGGTCTCCATGGCGGCATCTCCACGGAGACTCTGACGTCATAGCCTGGAATATTCACAGATCCAGTTCCAGAAGCTCAGTTCCTTTGAAGAAGCGAAGTGTCTTTCTGGAAGAGGTGAGTTTCTTTGCATGTTTGCAGGAATGTAGGCTTGTAGGCTTGTAGCATTGTAGCATTGTGTTTGCTGTCTATTTGATTACTATCTTTTTATGCAGAATCATCGCAAGCCTTCCACGGTGTTGCAGAACCATCGCGAGCCTTCCATTGTGTTGCCTTCCTGCGGAGCAGCGCGTGCATTCTTCAGCCATGGAAGGATAGGAGCTGGATCATCCGAAGCAGTGCAGGCTGCAGGAGTTATTTGTAAGTTGAAACCTTACGTCTGCATGTTCATCTTGTCTTGTGTGTAGCTTGTTTCATGTAGTGTGTGTGTATGTTATTGCAGCTATTGATTGAATTGTTTCCTCTCTGGCCTTTGAGTGTATCGTGTTGCTTTGTTTGTCGAGTGCGGGAAGGTTTCTGTTCTGATATTCCTTGTGTCTAAGTGTGGTGGCCCCTTCTTGACTGTGAGGTGTGTAGGTCATGCAGCTTAATAGATACATACTTGCCAGCAAAGCGGACGTTGAATGCATGTATGCATGGCTAAACTCGTGTTAATTGGTGTTGCGCTTATAATTTGTTTTTCATGTACGCGTAGCTAAGAGTCTATTACCTGCATGGCCTTGAACCTGGGGGGGGGGGGTGGTGTCCGTAGCACTGGAGTAATCAATCAGTATGTGTGTGGAAGGTTCTTCAACAGTTGGGTCGCAGGACAGCATCTTCTTGTTCTTGGAACCGTTGTCGAGCCAGTCTTCGGGGTGCAACGATGGATTACTCATGGCATTCCAGTCTACGGAGGGAGCACTCTGTTGTTAGTACCTGCCTAAGGGGAAAGCAGCACAGGGTATGTTCCCCCGGGAGCATATCCTGCCATAATAGGGAGTGTTGAGATCTCGTTATCAGTTCCAATAGTTAGTTAGCTAGACATTAGCTAGTTAGTCGACTGCTGGTTCCTAGCTATGCTAATGTGAAGGCTTAAATATGCTTTTTATGATGCCTTTTTTTTTAGTCGGGTGGATGGAATTGGTAAGTTCAGGCTTTAACTAAACCCTAGGTGTGCCAAGGGAACTGTAGCCTTTGACTGGATTAGTGAAGAGTAGTCTTGAGCACTTGTGCAAGCCTTGCATGCCAGGCTTGTTACAACTGGAGTCGACAAGGGCTTCGAGAGCAAGGAGGTGTTGTCTCTGTGAGTCTACTGTTGTTGAACCATCCCACACATTCTGGTTGATTACCTCTGTGCTCAGTTAATGGTACTCACAGTCACAGGGTCCCTTTAGTTTATTATGCCCTTATTGTATTAGTCCCTTGGGCAAGGAAACTACTGGACTACTGGTGGTGGTCCTCTTGTGGTTGATTTGATTGGTTTTGGTTGGTTTATTATGGGAAGTTCTGTCTTCTCTGCACAGTTGGTGCATGTGGATGATAATTATTTTTGTGGCTGAATTGGTGGTCTTGTTGTGTAGTCTTGCTGTTGAATTGATTGGTGGTTGTTCTCATCTCTTCTCTGCATACAAACAGCTTGTTTGTTGTTGTCTGGTGTTATAATTATGTATTGTGTGTGTATTGATAATACTAGGCTGATGGTTGTCAGCTGTGGTGGTGATTGGCTGGTATTGTATTGTGTGGAGTGGATGGTTTTGTTTGAACTGCTGCTCTCAATGTAACCATGCATTTGCTTGTTCTCTTGCAGCCACAATGCACACACACACACAGCTCCTCCTACTAGCTACTGTACTAGTGTTCCATTCTCTCACTGCTTTTGTCTCCTCTCTCCCCCAGGTACAGAGACATGCCATGCTGAACCCTGGGAGAATCACTAACCTGATAATGTCTGCATAATTATTATTGCAGGTTTAAAGGGGGCGGGGCTTGACTGTACGCCCCCATATCTCTCTTCAGGGGGAGGGGCTCAGGTCTCAACGTCCACTAATTACTATCCCACTATACTGGAGAGGTGGATTGTCTCTGCATGTATGCAGCCATGGATACATTAAAAATGAGTATGGCTACATGTGAAGTGTCTCATACATTCTATGATGTGTTACTGTAGGTTGATGTCTGCACAGCAAAAGATAGCCACTGTAACAGCATACACACAGATAAGTAGCTAGCTATGTTGTGTGGCAAGTTTTTATGATCCCTCCAGGTTGATTGGTTGAAATTTCATCTAGCTGCATGAATAGCTGCATCACCTGTGTGCACTGCTCACTGCTCACTGTGAGGAGGTAACCATTCTTTATAATAATAATTATAGCTAGCTGGCTAGTTAAAAGGGATGCAATGTACATGAAGTGTGTTTTTAGGGGCCAGTTCGCGGCTGTGTAAGCTAGCTATAATAGCTGGTCTACCACATAATGATTGATTACGACCTTTTATATTGTAGTTTTGAAGTGTGCTACGTATTGATTTGTTCATTGCAATCGTTCTTCCTCTCTGCCTACCTTACACAGGATCGTGTGGTTGTGGTCCCGGCTATGCCACTCCACTAGAGGCAATGGAGGGACCTCGTGAGAAGCTCCTCTACATACCTTACATCTATCGAAGTACAGAGCAGAATAAACCAGATTATCTTGCAACGGTTGATTGCGACCCGGACTCCCACTTACAGACAGGTGAGAATGATGGCATGTATTAAACCTGGGTACTGCATGTGTACGTGTATACACAGGGACATGCATCATGCACAGTGATGTGCTCACTCAGAATAAATTTAAGTGGTTGATTTTACATTGTATTAACCCTTTCCCGGCTTTAGCCGTCATATGACAGCAGCAGTAGTGATAATTTTCAAAAAATCGTTGTGGGCGCTGTGTTGGAGCTATGCGCACACTGTAGGTACCAGCACATGCGCATTGGGCTGCTCTTTGACATGGTATCTTTAATGTCTTGCCTCGAGGTACGCTTTGTGCAGTACTGTCGAAAGAAAACTGACCGTTTGATAATGGCTACAAGATCTTCGTAGTACAACCTCAGCGAGGTTCTAGGGCAGCTAGACAGTGAGAATAACGATACTTATGGCCTTGTTGAGTAAGAGGACAGTGACTGGGATCATACCAAGAGAGGAAACTACTTCTCAGAGGTCAAGCTATAAACATAGAGCCTGAAGAGCCGGAGGAAGAAGCTCCTGAGCATGAACCAAAGTCCTGGACCTTGTAAGTAACTATGGAGTATCATATGTAGTCTGGATAGCTTCAGTATGGTATGCTTAGTCTAGTTAGTACACAAGTGGACATCATGAGCCACTATTGAACTTGTAAACCTGTGTGTAGGTGAAGAAAACATTGAGAACACTTAGTGTTAGTTACTTCATGCCTTCATACAATATTCTTTATGTTCATAAATGTGAAATGTGTAAAAAATCGTTAATTAGTGGGGGGTGGTCAGTTGCTAGGTAACAATGATTATGTCATGGTACCCCCAGGATCTGGGCTACCTGTAGGAAATAGTTGCAAGTGATTTCAATGCATTGTTCATGAGATATGTATTTTTAAAGAAAAATATCTATTTATTCTGTATTTTGTTTTTTTAATTAAAGCCGGGAAAGGGTTCCTGAAACACAATAGAGTATTACAGTATAAAGAGGTGTGATGATAATGTATTGTGCCGTGTTCTGTTGTTTTGTGTGAATAATAATCAATCTTCATGTGCTGAATTAATTTTTCCACATGTTTTGAGCTGGAATTTTTGAGCATTCCACTTTCTCAGGCATGCATGAATGGGCACACCTTTTTCCAGTAAATGAGGCGTTCTCAATAATTAGATATAATTATGCATGATGATTGTGTATACGGCACATGTAAATTAATGCTCTGTGAACAGTAACAAGGTTAGCCCCAGAAATTTCTAGCTATACAGTAAGTTAAGAAACATGTACTTAGAATTCTGATATGTGCCCACACTGGTCGGTGGTGGTGATGGTCGGTACTAACCACTTCTAGACAAAATAAATAGCGACACACCCACCATTTCGTAGGAGAGGGAACTCCAGTTGACCGTTTTTGCTGACGTAAGCAATGATATTCATTGATTTGTGACATCACAAATCATCTTGTCTTTATTTGCTACATCCAAGTTCATGTGATGTCTAACCTGCAACTACACCCAGTTGATCAGTCATAATGTGTCACAGGGGCGTGGCAATTTACACTACTACGCAACAGAAACCAAGAAAATCAGCTAAAATCACCATTTTTGACAAGAAGGGCCGCTCGAGCCGCCAAGACAGAACTCTTTCAGCTACTGTGAGTTAGTACACACGAAAAGTATACTATTGGAGTACATGCTCTCCAAAAATCAGACCTTAACTAGCATGAACTCGAAAAATCAATGCCTAACACATTTGGCACTATAAATTTACAAAACTTTGTATATCTCAGAACTTACTAGTAGCCTGCACTTCCGTAAGAGCTCAAAAGATGCGCAAGGTAATGAAGTACTTGCATAACAAATTTCAGATCTTAACTCAAACATATAAGATAGTTTCATGCCTAACATATTTTCAATGTACACATATTGTAGCAGCCATCTTGGAGTGATGATGTCATATGATGTAACAGGTGGTGGTCCAATGGAAGCGCCAAGAGTTGAACTTTCAGTACCTGCACTCAAATTGTTCCAATCACATTTAGTTTAGAAGATATTCACAAAAACGTAAAAAATCAAAAGTTCTACTCTCTTTGGTTGTTGCACTGTAGATGTAGTTGGTAGATATACCGTATAGCCGGTAATTTTCAGGGGACAAAATATTCATGCTTCAGCAGTATTTAGACATTTCGTGGGTAATATTTTCGTGGTTGGAGCTTGCACTGCAGGTAAAGGTAGGCAAGGTCGCTTCATTCGTGGGTAAAATATTTGTAGTCAGAGTTTCAACTACGAATATTTTGTCCCCCGAAAATTACCGGCGGCTATACGGTAGATAATTTTAGTGCGGATGGATGTAAACACACAGTGAGAGACTTAGGTCATTCCTAATACTGTACATTGTATATTTCACGAACATCTTTCTCTCCTACACCCACACACAGACTGATATCCCTGAGGTTGTGAAAAAGAAAGTCGAGAAGTTTAAATATCGCTACACTACACGAGACAAACGTAAATCCTCCACCATCAATCTCGGCTCATCCAATTCCTGGCACGATTATCTCCTGGGACAATTCAGAAATGAACGACCACTTAACAGCGAGACAAAAAAACGCACTCTCGTTTCTTCCAACGTATAATTTTCGGCAATATTCGACCACTCTTAAAAATGGATCGTCAATGTTTAGCTCTCAACCGCTACACGGTTCTCTTAACCGGGAAGGACAATCGTCGATCAGTCGTAGTCATAGCGACCAGGATCCAAACAACGACCAAACGATGAATGGAACTGTACAGAATATTCTCTCTAATAGTGAAGCTGATATTTTGAGCAGTGGCGAAAGTACAATTATCAAACAAGTGTAACGTACAGTCAACCATTGGCTGATACTAATAAATTATATTGTCTAGTGGTGCAACAGATTCTATTGTACCTGTTATTTCCAACTCTGCTGGTAGGAACTTTACGGAAATTGAACGAGTTTTGGCAGCTGAATTGCTTCGATTCACTCAGAGAACGGATTATAGAACAAAAGCAGACGAGAGGTGATTGGAATTGGAAAAATTCGTCTTTGAAATGGCCAGATTTGATCTCCCTGTTCAAATAGCAAGTGAAAAAGACGTTTTAATGGAAGCTGATGCTCGCATGATTGTGTACGAGCCAAATCACGTGTGCTACGATAAATTCCAGCGTCATTATCGTCAGAGAAATACTGGATCGATTATCACTCCTCTGAGTAACGATGACCTCATCTCACGTCATTTTGCACTGTCTCAAGTTCCCGTACATGTACTTCCTGTGAAAGATTTTACACATAACATCATCAATGCGGCTATCGTGGGTGACTACCATTACCGGCTACAAGTCTACGCTACCTATGACATACTTATCTACGATACTTATTGTCCGAAACAGAAATATCGAGCACCCGCAAAACCACAGAAACGGCCAACAGCTACTAGTCAAAATTCTACTGGTGGTAGTCGAAAACGAAAAAATGTCGAGAAAGCAAAAAGTCCACAACCCAAGAGAGCGAAACGAGCATACGTACGAAAGAAAGGTGTGGCCTCTAAAACAGTGGAAGAAGTTGCCCAAGGTTCAATGGCCGCTGCTATATCAATGCGGCTATTGTGAGTGACTACCAGTTCCGGCTACAAGTGTACGCTTCGTACGATGTACTTATCCACGATACTTATTGTCCGAAAAAGAAATATAAAAAACCACGGAACCAGCCAACAGCTACTGGGAAAAAAGCTGCTGGTAAAAAATCTGCTAGTGGTATTGGTCGAGAAAGTAAAAAGCCCACAGCCCAAACGAGCGAAACGAACGTATGTAAGAAAGAAAGGTGCGACCTCTAAAACAGTCGAAAAAGTTGCTCAAGGCAATAAAAAAAGAGCGTCAGCTAAGAGTCAACAAGGAACTCGCAAACAGATCAAGATGACGACCTTTGTACCTCAGATCGCGAGAATGCAAAGTCCCATCTCTTGAGTGACTGTTCCGTATGCCTCACACATATCACACACCCTCACAAAGCCACGCCCCCTCACTCTTTTTTCGTGTGGACACCTACATACCTCATGTATAAGAACAGTATTCCGATAGTTGTGCTCACCTTTGCCCTCTGTGCAGATCACCTACAGCAAAATATCATTCACATGATTAAATTTGACTGTGTATTGTCCTACGAGCTTGTGTACTATAATTATCTTGCATTGTCAATTATGTGAATAATCTAAAGGCCTGTACTTTCATTGGTGGACTGTCTGTATAATTATAAGAAAACATGAATGAATTGTCGGGTTATAATTATGCAGCAGACCTGACAAGTGTTTATGACAAAAGCATGCAGGTTATTACACTCGTTACCTTGACAACATAGTAATTATTAAAAATATACAGTGAAACCTCCGAATAAACAATTTATATTGGGAGCAGAGCTTTTGTCAAAGTTTTACCGGCTACTAATTAAACTTGCTGAATTCTATAGATCGAGCATTCATCCCGTGCGTTGAGCCATAATGATAGCATAGCGGCAAAACAGATAATACCATTAATAATATGGGGAATGATCGATAATAATGATTAGATCGAAGAAACCATGGTGTTTTGTCGCCTTCCAAGATCGTCTACAAGTCGCAACTATATATATATAACTATACATGAGGCCTCAACTATACTGTCTCATTAGCAGCTTGTGAATAAAGCAGTCGCTCAAACAGTTCATTGTTGTGTCCACACACACACCAATCACTCCACTCTGCTACCACGCACACCAATCACTCTACCCTGCTACCACGCACACCAATCACTCTACCCTGCAACCATGCACACCAATCACTCTACCCTGCTACCACGCACACCAATCACTCTACCCTGCTACCACGCACACCAATCACTCTACCCTGCTACCACGCACACCAATCACTCTACCCTGCTACCACGCACCGGGGTATTTATTACGCTTTATGATTAGCAATAGCATAAATTTAATCATTGTCCACGAAAATTTCCCAGAAAAGTCCCTGGGATCATTAGAAAATATACAATATTATAAACATTATAATTATACCGTAGAAAAAATAAATTGCAGCGCATATAATCATGAGTCATGACAATTCATGTGTCCACTTGTCTATGGTGTGGCAGTGATCCTTTAATAGTCTCAATGTCCCCCCGACCAAGAGCAGGGGATCTGAGAGCCTCAATGAGAGCGGACCAGGAGAGGGGAGGGTCGGTCTGGGTCAACCAGTGCTCCAGCATGCCAGTTACACAAGCTCCAGCTACATGATGACGGTTGTGCTGAATCTCCTGTGGGAAGAAAATCACAACATGATCAACTTACTTAGTCTAAACGACAAAATCACATTTGAAGGAAAATTCCTCACCTCTAATAACTCCCAACTGTTCTCCCAGACACTTCCATTTGGCTCTTGCTTCCCAGGTGGTTTCTCTCACCACCTTCAAGTGCTGGTCCACACTGAGTGGCTCTGTAGCAAGCAAGTCAAGCTGAAATCAATGCTATATTTATGTACAAACCTTTTTGGACAAAATTAATAAGTTTTGCTGATCCTGAGAGGGAATGGATGATTCACCATCTCTATATAGATACTCCCAACACATCCTGCACATTCAGGAGTTAGTTAATGCAATGTACTGTACACATGCACAATTGTACAACATACCTGATGTGTTTCCATGTCTGCTGCAATGTCTGCTCGATTGATGACGAGGCACTTTAGTGCTCTAATGAGGGCCGACCAGGAGGGGGGAGGGGAGGGTCTCCTCACCCAGTGCTGCAACATGGCATGGAACCCAGCTTCTGCCGATGGGTGGTCACGCTCAATGACCTGGACATGACAACAATGTCTAAGTAATGAATATTCGCTCATGCATTACATGATTATCACATTTCTACCTTTCTAGTTTTGTAGCCAATATCCAGCTGTATTGCCAGACTGTACCAGTCAGCAGTGATTGCAATGACTGCATTCTTCACTGTATCTAGTGGTAGCAAGTTGAAAACATACACAGTGAAGACGCTGTACTTGTTGAGATTCTCCACCAGACAGCTGTAAGTTCCCTCAGTCTCACTCCTCCACGTCTCAAGGGCCTGGACCACCTCCTGTCTGGGACTGACTAGCGGAATTTTGACAATGGAAGGGCTCAGGATTCTTCTGTACATGCGACTGTTTCGAACTACTTGATCCTGTTCTTCATTGTCAGGGTCGAAAATTTGGCTGGTAAAATATGAAATGAAAGCTCTGGAGATTTTCTCATCTTTCTTGGGATTTTTGTCACTGTGGATACACTGTATGGTGGTTTGATCCAGGCCAGCGTATGGCTCAAACTGTAAGAGATGCTTGAAGGTGAGGCCATCTTGTTGTGTTGATTTGATCATTCTTCTGTTGGAGGAGACAGTCTGCTGCAATATCTTTGATGTTGACCAGTGGGAGGTCAGAGGGATTTTTCAGAGGATGCTTGACACTTCATCTGGATCAATCACCGATTCAATCACATTCACATTGCGGCCAAAACTTTCAACAGTCTCACGGATTGTGCTCATAATTCTGGAGCGATGAATCAAACCTTCAGGTCGAACTGTGTCAGTGCGCA
Source organism: Halichondria panicea (assembly GCF_963675165.1). Lineage (NCBI taxonomy): Eukaryota > Metazoa > Porifera > Demospongiae > Suberitida > Halichondriidae > Halichondria > Halichondria panicea. The sequence continues at coordinate 7,330,140 of NC_087383.1, forward strand.
TTTTGAGAACAAGAGATCGGCCATTTTCAGCAAGCTCGAGGTGTGCAGTGATTCCATCATCATCGCAGATCCCACTCTTCCACACAGAGCAGAATCTCTGTAGGGAAGGGATGTCATGCATTATGTTACTGGCAGGGGCAAGGCAGAATGTGAACACTATCCTCAGAATGAGAACCTGAAGGCAGCGAGGATCAAAAAACTCGGTTTTTTGAGAGGTTTTAAGTATCCAACCAAAGTGGTACTTGATGCTTTGAGTATCTTTCCAAACTTGCTCTGGAGTTTCGATTCGAATGAGCCCTGGAAAGAAGAGGTATCGTGTGTCAGACTCAGGAACAGAAGCATCTCTGTCAGCTAGTGGAAGAAGCAATCTCCTTCGAAATGAAATCCAAGACTTGGATGTCTATAATTTCGAAGCACAGCTCTAAATGTGACATGTAGGCAATCAGCATCTCCATGTCGAAGCCTTCAAATTCTTTTTTGAATTTTGACAAAGGCACCACTCCAGTGCTTGAAGCTAGCTTGCAGTGCTGGCAGAAACTTTCAGGAGCAAACACGGTCCCAGTGACTCTGGACAGAAGTGTTGCTTGATCAATCACTAAGAAAGACTTCTCTGGAGAGCTGTCATTGCGGAGAAACAAGAGAAGGCCTCTTTTATGCAGCTGGTCACAGATCTCTACAAGGTGAGGGACGGTGCTGGGTATGAAAGAAAGAATATCTTGGGTGCGTTTTGACAGATCCTCGTTAAGATCGCTCTTAATTCTTTCGTAGACATTTCCCAACGACAAAGCAAGGTCGTCTTTGAAGCTTTCGGCAAGATAAATGTAAAAGTGTGAGCATTCAGGCTGATGGTTTCTGGAGAGCGGAGAATAGCAGAGCTTTTCTGAATCTGTTTTCTTGCTTTTGTCATATTATTCGAATCAGCAAAGCGGCAATCCATTGGAATGAACTCTTTAAACTCAAAATTGCTTGATAATGGGGGCAAAGATGCTCGCTTTGGCTTGTGGATCTTCTCTCATTTCCTTCACCTGGTCGGCATGGCTACCAACTACTATCACGTGTGCTTTGCCTTTCAGATTGGTGCACTGGTTTTGGACAAGGGTCAACCAACGATACATGGAATCAATAAATCGCCTGCTCACTTTCTACAAGCTTAGCACAGAGGATAATGATGGGTGGTGAGGTTTGAACAGCATTCTCCAGAATATGGCACAGTGGCTCGTGTAAAACTCTTTCTGGCCAGCAAAATCAAAGTAGATGATCCTCCCAAACTCTTTGGTGTATATTTCGTACGGAATGATACCCACTGTCTTTGCATCAACACCATCTACGGGTTTTGCCTTCTGTAGTTTAGACCAAAACCCTTTTGTGCTCAGAATGGACTTCAACAGAGTGCTCTTCCCCACGCCACCATCACCAATGATTAGCACAGACAGAGGAAGGTGTGGGGGTCGCTCAGAGGAGAGCTTTCCGATGAGCTTACTGTGTTCCTTGTAGACATTGGCAGCCTTGGCTCCGTGTTTCAAGAGGAGCCTTATGATCTCAGGGTCGTTGGCCAAATCGAGAGGTGTCTTGCCTTCTTCGTCGGTCACATTCAGATCACTGTGGCATTCTGCCAGTAAAAACTCCACTTTTGAATCACGCTCATATACTTTACGGCTAGTAATAGGAAACCTAAAATAGTACAGAAGTTAGTGATGCATGGTAAATGTTAGTAATAAACAACTATAATTATAACGATACATGTATACAGTCTATAATTATATAATTTTCTACCCAACCCCAACAGACTCAGGTATTGGGTATTGGGTGCACTCATTATAACTAGACGTAATAGCAAGGAACGAATTTAGCAATGTCCGTTATACTCGAGACGGCTATATAGGATTGTCACTTCGTAATGTTTATTATAAACTTCATTTATACAATGCAAACTTCCAACAAAAATGATGATACTCGGGTTAATAACTTTATCTAGTGTCTTGACTGTGATCCAGAAAAGGGGAACTTTTCCTCAATCCTGTCCCATAGTATATACATGCTATAGGCTATAACTTATAGCGGGTAAACTTGGTGATTGGCGAATCATGGATTAAAGATTACCAATGGCATGCAATTAGCTTGATAGCCAGTCCCAGTACATCATTTTCACTTATAATAATTATGCCTGCAGCATTAAAAACTGCCAATAATAGAGCCAAACTTACAACTACGGTATCAATAATAAAATGCAATTTAATAGTGCGATAAAACCATGCAACAGCTAGGTCGTTCATTGACAACCAGTGATGAGTGATGGTGAGATACTTGACCACTTCGAATTGAAATATTTACAGCATGGGCTACTATTCTCAAAATTAATTAATGTTCGTGACATGAATTACAACTTTACCACGGAACAGTTAAAAACAGTTAAAGAATGTTCACACAAATTAATGCCATCACTAAAAATAACTAGAGCACTAAAGTGCAAACCCTCGGCTGGTAACATGACATGATTATTAAACAAAAAGAGTGATAATTATAATACAGTGCATGTAGTGATGTATGACTGAATTAACTGTCTAACACAGCAACTCAGGAACCAGACTGGAGGCATGCTGAAACATTTGAACAGGGTTTTAGTGGTACATATAGATAGATATATGCACTGTGGACTAGGATCACAGCAAAGAAGCCTGGAGTCTCATGCAGAGAAGTATGGCTCCTGGAGTAGGATCCCAGAGTCAGCTAACAGGACAAACCATGCAGACACAATTTTAGCTTTCTATTGTATCAACCCTTTTCAAACACACAAAGCAAACAGTAATTATAATTTTTTTTTTTTTTTAGAAACAACCGGAGATTAATCAGGTGAGACAAAAAGCAAATAAGCAATGTATGTAAATTAAGAGAATAGAAAATTAATTTTTAAGGTGAAATACTGTTGCTGGGGGACGTTGCCCTCTGAGCAGAGGGTGAACAGTAATTATTGGCTTATGTTTCGAATAATAGCCGCATTTAATTATAATTATTGGCAAATAATAGCCGCGTTTAGAAGTACGCAAAAATCTTAGGTTTAGCTCGCCTTTTCTGCAAAACAAATTTAAGCCTTAGTTTAAATGCTACAAGTTTCCCTACATACAAATTGTGATGCCCAATCACCAAGTAAGCCAAACTAAGCAGTGACAGACACACACACGGACACACAGACACACAGACAGATTACTGTAACCGAGGGGCCGCCTACACTGTTAAAAATGATGGGTTAATTAACACGCTTTTAGTGTGCTCGTTGCACTGCTTAATTATAAGTTTAACACACTGAGAGGTGTTGATCAACACACACTCTGGAGTGTGTTAATCAACACTGGTGGTAATGTGCTCACATGACATGCATATAAGTGTTTACATACAGGGATTTGAGGAGTTCTTGCAACTGTAATGTCGAGAGCGGAAGTACCTGTCACGTGAACAGTTACGCAATTATGGCTCATTTCAAACCAATTTTTCTCCAATAAAGCCTTTAGGCCTGTTTATTTTGGGAAAAAATCGACCTATACAGGAGGCTTTGCTCTGCATGCAATTGTGCAAGCCTTCAAGCCTTTGCACCACAGCTAAAGCTATCCTTGAGCCCAATCGTGAGCTACTACTATTAGTCTGTCACACAAACTGTGTATCCAGCTGGAGCTAGCCTAAGAGAGATTTTACTGAGACTAGTGATACACTTTCAACAGCTTACGGGCAGGCTGGGGCAAGTAGTAGCTCACAAAACGATTAGAATCTCAAGGATAGCTTCAGCTGACAACCTGCTGTGGTGCAAAGCCTTTACCAAAGGCTCTTAGCTTTCTGATGTATAAAGTCGATGTTTCCCAGTTTAACAAAAATGAGTAGGCTCTATTGGAGAAAAATATTATTGGTTTAGAATGAGCCAAAATTCAATCTTGTTACCAAGGTTCACGTGACAGGTACTTCCGCTCTCGACATTACAGTTGCAAGAACTCCTCAAATCCCTGTAGCATGCACTGTATAGGTAATGTGCTCACATGACATGTATATAAGTGTTACAAGTACATCACATTGTCATAGCAACAAGAGACATTGCATTGATACAGCATACTAAATGATTAACAGTGAACTAAGTAAAACATCCTATGACTAATCTATCTAAGAAAGTGTACAACTTAGTTACATCGTTTGGTACCCTCTGCATGTTTGATTTCTGCTCCCTCGCAAAGATTTGACAACATTAACAGCGCTCCACCTATAATAGAAAATTATTATTCATGAATAATAGAATCAATTTCTCGCAGCTTTACAATCAGCTTCAGAGTGATTGACTTCCAACTTTATGACGGACCTTTTTTCTATGTACATAAAACAAGACATGGCTGTAATTAATTAATCACTAGTTCCCTTTTGTGCTGATGACTTGATACTTCTGCTCTCCTTTAGAGCTCTAAATGCAAAGAACAGCACGGTGTGAAGTGACTTAACTTGACAAAAACCTCATAATTATTATCTAAGAATAGCTCTTTACAATTTAAAAACTCACAGCATCACAACAGCTTTAGAGTGGCTGGAAATTGACCTTCAACTTAATGCCCAACGTTTTGAAGTTTGTTTCTACATGTACAAAACAGCACAGTTATTTACCATAATTGCATAAGTTCACTCTTACTTTTAGTTTATGACTTGAGCACTTCTCTTCCCCTTGAGCTAGCATAGAACAGTGTGCAGTACAGGTCTAAATAGGATCTGGATAGACTGGAAACCATGCCCCTTTCTGGCGTGGTTTCCAGTCTACTATGGGCCAGTCTACTATATGTACTAGTGTTCCATTCTCTCACCGCTTTTGTCTCCTCTCTCCCCCAGGTACAGACAAGCCATGCTGAACCCGTACCCTAGGGAGGATCACTAACCTGATCATATCAATGTCTGCATCTAATTACTAGGAGCATGCAGAGCATGTTTGGGGCGAGCGAGCAAATTTGTATTTGTTGTACAGACATTTGGTACAATGTGGTAATTTTTAGTATATTGTTTATATGAATCGAATGAAATGAACAGCTAGTGATTGTGAATAACCGAGTAGTCCATGTAGATACGACTTTCCTGTGCCAGCTGTATACCCGTGACAATTATTCTGTCAGAGTGGTGTAGGATTGTTGTCTTTGACTGTGCATGGTGTAACATGAAGTTGACTTACTAAGAGTGAAACATAATTATATCTATGAGTGGAAAGTTCAACACGAAAGAGCTGGCTGTACAAACTAAGCAAGGAGATAATTATTATCACTTTTTGCTGGACCCAAATTACAAGGCTATAGTATACTGTCAGTGTAAACAATCCTTAAAGCTACTCTGACCTGTTGTAAGCGTGCCTGTGTGGCCTCAGAAGTTTCCATCTGAGCTGGTCTGACCTAGCTGGGCAGAGCCCGGCACCCTTTCCCAACGGGTGGCCGGGTGACACGCTTATATAGGATTTGTACTGCTGCACTGAGGAGTGCAGAATCAGATTGCAGTATTGCAAGTGGTTGGTTAACACCCACTTAGCTAGGTGGGTGTGCTGCCTTGAGCAAAATGGAGAAAGTTACACAAGCTGTCACAGAAGCTGCTAACGAGCTTGGAATTGGTTTCTGAGAGGCAGAGATGTCTTTGCTGTATTGCCTACTGGATTTGGAAAGAGCCTTTGCTATGCTTGTTTGCCTGCAACATTTGACAAAATATTGGAGAAGGAGAAAGGTCATTCTATTGTAGTAGTAGTCACTCCTCTGCTGGCCATCATTCATGATCAGGTATGTAAGGCTAGATAGAACATACATATAATTATACGTACATGTGCATATAAGCTGTTTACACGTAACTAGATCATTCTAAGCTGGATGCTTTTATTATATATAATTATAGGTAGCCATCTATTGTTCTAAAGGCATCTCTAGCACATATGTCTCGGGCGAGATGTCTGATGCAGCTACAATGGATGCGATCTTCCACGGAAAGTACCAGCTAGTATTCTTTACACCTGAAATGATCATCAGCAAGAAGCATTGGAGAAGACTTCTGGGGGGAGATGTGTATGCTAATAGACTCAAGGCTTTGATAATCGATGAAGCTCATTGTGTGAAGAAATGGTATGTATTTGACTCATCGTTTTTTATTAACATGTGTATACCAATAATATTATTGCAGGGGTGAGACTTTCAGGCAAATGCTGTTGAGAATTGGAGAAGTGCGCAGCCTCATTCCAACATCAGTTCATGTGATGGCGCTAACAGCAACAGCTACCCGAAGTGACATTTCATTTATTTCTCGTAGTTGGCCTAAGAAACCCATTTGTCATTACGAGAGTCCCAGTAATCCCAAATTTGATTTATGCTGTTGGATTGTTCAAAAGTATACCAGAGACATTCCAAAACTTGGCCCAGAAATTGGTAATCGAGAGAAACAAGTTTCCCAAAACAATCATAATATTATATGGACGTTCTTTTGGAGTGTGTGGTGACATGTACCTCTTCTTTAAGGATTACCTTGGAGCTGCATTCACAAATCCTGATGATGCACCTGATCTTCCTGAATTTCGCCTCGTGGACATGTTTACAAGTGTCACTGATCCAGCCCATAAATCTGAAATCATTCGTTTATTTAAGCAATCTTCGCATTGTTGTAGCTACTATGGCATTTGGCATGGGTGTTGATTGTCCCAACATTCGGCAAATCATTCATGTTGGCCTGCTAGACGATATCAGTAGCTATGTACAAGAGACTGGTAGAGCAGGTTGAGATGGTAAACCATCACGTGTAACCCTTTTGAAGGCAAGAATTTACCATCAAGTTGATAATGAGATTAAAGAATATGCTTCAAACACTACAGATTGTAGAAGGGATAGTCTTTTCCGAAATATTGATAATTACAAACATGTTGACCTCGGTTTCCATTGCTTGTGCTGTGATATTTGTTCTAAGTCATGTTTATGTGGACAGTGTGACCTAAGACTTAGGTTATTTGTTACTTCTTTCAGCTAATTACAATTTTTATTTTCATTATTACCTGTGCTTCAAGAAAGCTGCTATATCTACCGAAACATTTCCTGCACATTTTGGGCAATCCTATGTAAGCGTGTCCCCCGACCTCCCGTCAGGGACGGTCGGGCTCCGCCCAACTAGGTCTGACCATAGATTGAAGAGTTAGAGGGATAGGAAACGGAGTGGTGCACGTGATAATTTTACATTGAATCTGCAGTGGAGCCTCGAAAATTATCCTAACCCTGCTCTGACCTGCTGTAGGCGTGCTTGTAGCCTCAAGAGTCTCTGTGTCTTGTCTGACCCTTCGTTCCTGAGTGTAGCTAGCTCTTATGCCCATGCGTAGCCTCGATCCCAGGCCGAGTTTTCGCTTTTATAACGGTTAGGCAACAACTCTCTTGTTTGCCTAACCGTTATAAAAGCGAAAACTCGGCCTGGAATCGAGGCTAGCCCATGCGCAGCTTTCACGTAAAATTTGGTAAAGAGTCACGAGTACAAAAAACAACTAGTGTTCAAGCTGGCGCTGTGCTAATGCCTCTCGCCATGTTTTTGCTTTCGCTCAAAAGTATTAGAATGTTATCTAAAGTTAGCTTATCTATATAAAGTCACTGAGAAGAAAACACTTATTTACATGCATCTATTGTTGTATTATGTGGCTTACCAGGACCTCAAGAAAGAAGAAAATTGATTCTTCCAGGATCTGTAGTTCAGTGTATATAATATCTAAGAAGAAAAGACCTATACATGCATATTGTTATCTATATTAATATTGTTATATGGTAGTGTTTTATGGCTTACCAGGCCCTAGCCCTCAAGACAAAGATGATTCTGCCAGGAGGATCTGGATCTGGATCTTGGATATTATTTTCTCACACATGGGGAATGAGCGCGCATGCGCATTACATCCACAGCAATAATTAAAGGGTGTGTCCAAAGAGATCAATTTTCACAAATGGCTACTGCTAGCTAGCTGTTTTAACAGATATTTTTTGAGTCTTGTAGCTAACAAAAAGCTAGCGCTTTAGTTCAAGGCTAACTCATATGTTGAATAGAAAGTTTGTGCGAACAGATGATGCTATGAAAGATTCTGAAGAGACTGCAACAGCCTTCAATGTGAGTCAAACTAGCCATAACTAGAGAAAGAAGCTTTAGTTTGCTAATCCACGAATCAAAATCCAAGAGAACGTGGCTAGAAGCCTATAGAAGCTGTTAGTTTTCGTCGCATTGCAACCGTTGAGCAGTTACTGCTGGAATACACACACACACACAGACACACACACGTATCCCTCGTGCGGCTACGCCTCGAGGCATAAATATCGTGCGTCCATGACACACACACACACACACAGACAAAATTGCAACGTTCATCACTAGGAAGGACTCGCTTCGCTCGCCCCAATACATGTTATTATTATTATTTTTTTTTGTTTTTTGTGATAACGATATTCATTTGAGACAAAAGACAAAAGACAAAACAAAAAAACAAACCAAGAAAAAACAACAAAAACATGTGACATAATTTTATAAAGTTCCTGGGTGAAAACACATGTTTCAGACCGATAGCACCTGGCCTTCTTGAGTTGCTAGGTCAATAGTGCCAGTGTCTAAGGCCTTCCATGGTGTGGTGGTGGTGAATGACTTCCTAGAGCCTCTGATGCACATAATCTCTGATCTTATGAGGGAGAAATTTAGCCTACACCTCATCCAATTCAGAGTTGTGCTGTATGTTTTGTCCTGTTTCTCTGCCAGCATTGAAGCTAGTTTCTTGTAGACAATATCTGCAGCCGGACCCATACCTCCAGCAGCAGAGAAAACCAAAGGCGTAAGTTATTATTGCAGGTTTGAAGGGGACGGGGAGTGACTGTACGCCCCAACATCTCTCTTCAGGGGGAGGGGCTCAAATCTCAACGCCCACTAATTACGTACTATCCCACTATACTGGTCTATAGAGAGGTGGATTGTCTCTGTATGTATGCAGCCATGGATGCATTAAAGATGAGTATGGCTGGCTACATGTAAAGTGTCTCATACATTCTATGATGTGTATAGGTCGATAACATAAGCCACTGTAACAGCATACAGGAGCCACACAGATGAGTAGCTAGCTATGTTGTGTGGCAAGTCTTTCATGCTCCCAATGTAGGTTGATTGTGTGTGAGGAGCCACTGTAACAGCATACACACATGCAGATATATATAAGTAGCTATCTATATAATGTTGTATGGCAAGTCTTTATGATCCCTCAGGTTGATTGCTTGGGATGGACAGCAGTAACCAACACTACATGCAAGCAGCTCAACTCTTATTCTGATGGCTGCTGCAAACAATGATTGTCGTAGTTGTTCATGTTTTGTATTTTTATGACAACATTATCATTTTTTTATCAATAAAATTTAATAATTGAGAGTTGACAATTGATGAGGAGATGCATGACTTGGCGGTAATTCAACACCTGTACAGCGTCCCTCATGATGCATGGTGGTCGGTCCTGCACACACAATCATTATCATTATAATTATTATTATTATGCATTATTCACAGTCCACAATAATTGTCCCCAAAATGTTATAGTCTCATAGACCATCAATGTCAATTTTTGGTAAAGATCATTAGATTAAGTTTTGCATAACGATGTTCTCATGGTAAAAAGTGGGTAAAAATGAACAGTTCAACACTGAGAACCCATGATTATTATGAACGAGTCACATTTTTTGGGATGACAATAATAGGCAGATTTTCCAAGAATTAGGAATAAAAAAAGCATAATAATTATTTATCAAGGCTCTGTACCTGGACCACCACACAATAATAATGTGGAGAGCTGGTAATTATAGGAGGGGAGGACAGAGCATGAAAAGCTGTAACCATTCCACACAAAGCATCCATCACATGATATGATCAAAGTTCAAGCTAGGGTAGAGTCACATGCACACAATCTATAGACTCGCAAGCCGTCACTGTTGCAGGCGAACAGTAGACTGGTCAAACTCCGTGTTGAGACTCGTGTAACGTTTGCCACGATATTTGTGGCAACTAACCGCATACGGTTACCACAAGATCAATGACACAAGATCAATGATAGTGACGTTTCACTAGAAAACTCTACGTATCACATGCAGTATACTGACGTCATGAAAAGCCACTTAAAATATTTTCTGATATGCTGACTGTGCAACACGAGTCTCAAACACGGAGTTTGACCAGTCTACTGTTCGCCTGCAACAGTGACGGCTTGCGAGTCTACACAATCTGCATGTGGCAGTACTCACTGTTTGTTGTACTCTATCAAGTTGTCCTCAGTGTGTCACCTTGTAACTTGCTGGGAACAAGTCCAACTGACCCCCACGAACCTAACGAGCGAGAGAACGATTAGACCACTCACTAGTATATAGTAATCATAATAACTTCCCTCACAGAAAATGTTAATTCAAGCAACTTTCGGGAGGTCATAACTTCACTAAAAAGCTATTAATATCAAAACTAAGAGATGCATTCTGTAGCTCTAGACAAGGCCTATCACATGACATGCTCAGATCACAGTTCTGGTGGGGGAAAGAGTCACACTCTGCACGCGGCAGTACTCACTATTTCTTACTTTATCTGCAGTGAAAGACGTCGAATGGGTATTCCACGAACTCCACAGTGTCACCTTGTAACTCCTCCATCATATGTTGTCATAGCAACGTGTCACTGACTCCGCCCCTCTCATGCTCTCCATCACTGTACGCAATGAAGTAACGGGTCAACAAATGTGTAGCAATGGATGCATTTGATACAGAGGCTGTATAGTTTGATCACTAGTAATGATATCTATTAGCAGATATTGAATGCCAGTCATCTAAAGCAGCCTATACACTATACTAGGTGGTCCACTTTTGATCATGACTAGCCACTCACTTGTACTCGCTGCGATGCTCTTTGCCTTGTGATCCATTGCTGCTGGCCTTTTGGGTGAGTATCCACCAGATATCCAGCCTTGTGGAAGCTCCTAGAGGGAAGGACAAGTGAACGCTTTTCCTCACCAGCCATCTCCATCTTGTGTGTGAGCATGTCTGGTAAAGGGTCATCAAATCTACACATGAGGGTAAGTTAGTGATGGTTCGTTAAAGATATTTACCATTTCTTAGTATTATCTCGAGGTAAAGTCCTAGCAACACATTGAAGGGCGGCTGATTCATGAGACTACATACATTTTAACGACAGAAAGTAACAACTACTAAAAATAATAGTTCATTGTCCGTCCTCCCCAATGGAGGCGTCCGACATGAGTGGGCGGGCAGAGATGGGCGTCGGCTTAGTGATAAAAATAATGACCCTATCTTTCCTGAAGTGCATTGCAGGTAGCTTGCTGCGTCGTGGCTTATATCACAGTCCTATAGTGTGTGTGTGAGGGGGTGGGTCATGACACACACACACAGTGTATGAGGGGGGTGATCACACACACACACAGTGTATGAGGGGGCGGGTCATCACATCACACACACGTACACAGTGTACGAGGGGGCAGGTCATCACATCACACACATGTACACAGTGTATGAGGGGGTGGGTCATCACATCACACACAGTGTACGAGGGGGCGGGTCATCACATCACACACATGTACACAGTGTATGAGGGGGCGGGCACACACATCCACACTGTATATATAATGTAGTTAATGTCTCTACCTCTTTCTTGAATCTCTTGAGAACACTGTTGACTATTTCCATCAGTTCCTCGCGGATGTTTGATCATCCTCAGTCAGAGAATCCAACAGTCCAACTGACCCTCACGAATCTAACAAGCGAGACAACAATTAGACCACTCACTACGTGATGATAATTCCTTAAAAAGTTATTTCTCAAGCTAAAACTATTTCAAATCGAGCTATTTCTGCAATAATTGTGTGTGTATGTACAGTCTTGATGTGAAAGAGTTACTAAAATTAATTAATACATAAACTATACACATCATTTTGGAAATTGCAACACAACATGGCCTCTCAAACTTAGCTATAAAAACAGGCGGTAACCCCCACAGAAAATGTATATAATTCAAGCAACTTTCGGAAGGTCATAAATTCACTAAAAAGCAATCAATATCAAAACTAAGAGATGCATTCTGTAGCTCTAGACAAGGCCTATCACATGACATGCTCAGATCACAGTTCTGGTGGGGGAAAGAGTCACACTCTGCACGCGGCAGTACTCACTATTTCTTACTTTATCTGCAGTGAAAGACGTCGAATGGGTATTCCACGAACTCCACAGTGTCACCTTGTAACTCCTCCATCATATGTTGTCATAGCAACGTGTCACTGACTCCGCCCCTCTCATGCTTCCATCACTGTACGCAATGAAGTAACGGGTCAACAAATGTGTAGCAATGGATGCATTTGATACAGAGGCTGTATAGTTTGATCACTAGTAATGATATCTATTAGCAGATATTGAATGCCAGTCATCTAAAGCAGCCTATACACTATACTAGGTGGTCCACTTTTGATCATGACTAGCCACTCACTTGTACTCGCTGCGATGCTCTTTGCCTTGTGATCCATTGCTGCTGGCCTTTTGGGTGAGTATCCACCAGATATCCAGCCTTGTGGAAGCTCCTAGAGGGAAGGACAAGTGAACGCTTTTCCTCACCAGCCATCTCCATCTTGTGTGTGAGCATGTCTGGTAAAGGGTCATCAAATCTACACATGAGGGCAAGTTAGTGATGGTTCGTTAACGATATTTACCATTTCTTAGTATTATCTCGAGGTAAAGTCCTAGCAACACATTGAAGGGCGGCTGATTCATGAGACTACATACATTTTTTTAACGACAGAAAGTAACAACTAAATAAAACTAAAAATAATAGTTCATTGTCCGTCCTCCCCAATGGAGGCGTCCGACATGAGTGGGCGGGCAGATGGGCGTCGGCTTAGTGATAAAAATAATGACCCCATCTTTCCTGAAGTGCATTGCAGGTAAGCTTGCTGCGTCGTGGCTTATATCACAGTCCTATAGTGTGTGTGTGTGGGGGTGGGTCATGACACACACACACAGTGTATGAGGGGGGTGATCACACACACACACAGTGTATGAGGGGGCGGGTCATCACATCACACACACGTACACAGTGTACGAGGGGGCGGGTCATCACATCACACACATGTACACAGTGTATGAGGGGGTGGGTCATCACATCACACACAGTGTACGAGGGGGCGGGTCATCACATCACACACATGTACACAGTGTATGAGGGGGCGGGCACACACATCCACACTGTATATATAATGTAGTTAATGTCTCTACCTCTTTCTTGAATCTCTTGAGAACACTGTTGACTATTTCCATCAGTTCCTCGCGGATGTTTGATCATCCTCAGTCAGAGAATCCAACAGTCCAACTGACCCTCACGAATCTAACAAGCGAGACAACAATTAGACCACTCACTACGTGATGATAATTCCTTAAAAAGTTATTTCTCAAGGTAAAACTATTTCAAATCGAGCTATTTCTGCAATAATTGTGTGTGTATGTACAGTCTTGATGTGAAAGAGTTACTAAAATTAATTAATACATAAACTATACACATCATTTTGGAAATTGCAACACAACACGTTATGGCCTCTCAAACTTAGCTATGAAAACAGGCGGTAACCCCCACAGAAAATGTATATAATTCAAGCAACTTTCGGAAGGTCATAAATTCACTAAAAAGCAATCAATATCAAAACTAAGAGATGCATTCTGTAGCTCTAGACAAGGCCTATCACATGACATGCTCGGATCACAGTTCTGGTGGGGGAAAGAGTCACACTCTGCACGCGTTAGCAGATATAATTCCAGTCATCTAAAGCAGCCTATACACTATACTAGGTGGTCCACTTTTGATCATGACTAGCCACTCTTACATGTACTCAATTTCTTCTTGCATGTGGACGTGTGTAGGCGTGGCTGGACATAAGACCACGCCCCCATGTTCTTAGGTTCTTCTTGTACCCGCCTCAACTCAGCCGAGGGATAACGAGTCAACTCACTCATCACCAGGTCGTATGGGAATGGGGATATCTGGGGCAGAAATTAATGATCGCCAATAATAATTATATTTGCAGTATACGTGTGATAAATATAGCAGCATGTTAGTCAAGCGAACATTGATAATCAATTGCCTCCTTTGCCCGTATAAAGGGGTCAAAGGTCGTATATGTGTCTATGTAGGTACTGTACCTGTTCAATTCTGATAATGGCCACTTTATTGGTGAGGCCTAATCGCTGTCTCTCTTTATACAGCTCATAGTAGATCTTGCCAGTACAGAATAATACACGCTGAACTTTGACCCCTTCTCCACATTCCCTGTCCACATACACTCTCTGAAAGCTGGTGCCTACACACAATAAGAAAGGGGAGGAAGGAAAGGAGGAAAGAGAGGTTAGGCAAGGACACACATAACTATTTATACACACATGTACTTACATCCACTAGTAGTCAGAGCAGTTGGTTGTGTTAGCCTAAACATGTACAGTATCACATGCAGCACATCATTGTACCTTCTGTCATACATGTCAGACATGTCTGAGATTGGTGACCTGGCATCAGCGTGTCGTAGCAGACTCTTGGGTGTCATGACAACCAACTACAGTACAACATAACAGCACTAGTTACACAAACTCACACACATATACACCCACACACACACTCACACACTAGCTTACTGGTTTTCTGAAGGGTAGTTGAATTTGTCTCCTCAGAGCATGGAAGATATTAGCTGGTGTAGTACAGTTGACCACCTGTGAAGGACATTAAGAGGTCACTCACTACACACATGCACACCCGCCCACACACACACACGTACCTGCCAGTTGCACTCATACAGTTGAGCTAGTCGTCTGTCCAGTCCTAGCTCTGGGCGCAATGGTTCAATGCTATCAGGATTATCACAGCAATCTATAGTGTAGTGGTACAGTGAGCACACAGTACAAGGCCTACCATACAGTACCTTGTAGGAACCTTTCTAATCTTGCTGACGAGTGTTCAGGACCCATACCTTCATACCCATGAGGTAATAGCAGCACTAGGCCACTCTGGCGGACCCACTTGTCCTGACCAGAGCAGATGAACTGATCTATGATGCACTATACAAAGGGGAGGGGCAATATCAACACTGTACACACCATTGGTACATAAATACAAGCTTTTCAATGAAACAAAAAAATTTGACCTGCTTAGAGCCTATAGTGTGGTCCCACTGTGTACATTGTAGCTAGTGTGTGTACAGTAGTGGGTTGGTCAAGTGAAGTGCCCTGTACCTACCTGTGCTGTATTGTGGAAGTCTCCAAACTGTGCCTCCCAGCACACCAGTGCATTAGGGTTGCTCATGGAGAAGCCAAGATCAAACCCAAGCACTCCAAACTCACTCAGAGAGCTATTGCACACAGTGTAGCTGGCTTGACCAGGGGACACATGAGACAAGGGGCTGCAGCATAAACACAACACATGTACTAGTAGTAATGGCTGATGGAGATAACAGTTTGTAAAACATAAAGACTGACCTCAAGCACAGCAGCAAGAGTAGTAGATACATGTACAGCAATATTGGGTAACTTGGCTGTAACCGCATACAGTGTACACCATGATGACTTTGCACAGCCTCAGAGCAGCTCCATAATTATGCCAATGAAACTCTCAGAATGGTGTATCACAGTGTCTGGGGTTTTTATTTCGAGATAACCTAATTATCATGCAACTTATTCAGTGATACTTTGCAGTTATGCATGTTGCTTCTCTTCCCCACTGGCCTAACACACCACCACCCCCTGTGATGGCCACCCCCTGTGATGGCCACCCCCTGTGATGACACTTGTTTGTATATAATTATAGGGAAACTCTCAAAATTATTGGGTCGAGCAAGGTCATAATAATGCACCATTCAGATTTCTCAACCCAGATTCATTGGCAGGCATATGGGCTGAAAGGTCAGTGGGTTACAAATGTGGTTACAGCCAAGTTACACAGAATATTGCAAATACAACCTCAGTGTAGTGTGGACTGCTGACTAGGCAATGCCAACCTTATTAGAGACCAGTATAATTATAGTAGCTACAGTGTACAGTACACACAGTGGGACCACACAATAGGCTCTGTACACCAGCTACAGTGTCCACAGTGGGACCACACTATAGGCTCTGTACACTAGCTACAGTGCACACAGTGGGACCACACTATAGGCTCTGTACACCAGCTACAGTGTCCACAGTGGGACCACACTATAGGCTCTGTACACTAGCTACAGTGCACACAGTGGGACCACACTATAGGCTCTGTGCACCAGCTACAGTGTCCACAGTGGGACCACACTATAGGCTCTGTACACTAGCTACAGTGTGCACAGTGGGACCACACTATAGGCTCTGTGCACCAGCTACAGTGCGCACAGTGGGACCACACTATAGGCTCTGTGCACCAGCTACAGTGCGCACAGTGGGACCACACTATAGGCTCTGTACACCAGCTACAGTGCGCACAGTGGGACCACACTATAGGCTCTGTACACCAGCTACAGTGCGCACAGTGGGACCACACTATAGGCTCTGTACACCAGCTACAGTGCGCACAGTGGGACCACACTATAGGCTCTGTACACTAGCTACAGTGTCCACAGTGGGACCACACTATAGGCTCCGTACACTAGCTACAGTGCACACAGTGGGACCACACTATAGGCTCCGTGCACCAGCTACAGTGTCCACAGTGGGACCACACTATAGGCTCTGTGCACCAGCTACAGTGCGCACAGTGGGACCACACTATAGGCTCTGTACACCAGCTACAGTGCGCACAGTGGGACCACACTATAGGCTCTGTACACCAGCTACAGTGCGCACAGTGGGACCACACTATAGGCTCTGTACACCAGCTACAGTGCGCACAGTGGGACCACACTATAGGCTCTGTACACTAGCTACAGTGCGCACAGTGGGACCACACTATAGGCTCTGTACACTAGCTACAGTGTCCACAGTGGGACCACACTATAGGCTCTGTACACTAGCTACAGTGCGCACAGTGGGACCACACTATAGGCTCTGTACACTAGCTACAGTGTCCACAGTGGGACCACACTATAGGCTCCGTACACTAGCTACAGTGCGCACAGTGGGACCACACCATAGGCTCCGTACACTAGCTACAGTGCGCACAGTGGGACCACACTATAGGCTCCGTACACTAGCTACAGTGCGCACAGTGGGACCACACTATAGGCTCTGTACACTAGCTACAGTGCGCACAGTGGGACCGCACTATAGGCTCCGTACACTAGCTACAGTGCACACAGTGGGACCACACTATAGGCTCCGTACACTAGCTACAGTGCACACAGTGGGACCACACTATAGGCTCCGTACACTAGCTACAGTGCACACAGTGGGACCACACTATAGGCTCACACAGTGGGACCACACTATAGGCTCTGTACACTAGCTACAGTGCGCACAGTGGGACCACACTATAGGCTCTGTACACTAGCTACAGTGCGCACAGTGGGACCACACTATAGGCTCTGTACACTAGCTACAGTGTCCACAGTGGGACCACACTATAGGCTCTGTACACACTTGCAGGTCAATTAAGTTGTAGTATACATTTTCAGCTTTTTGCTTATTTCCCGTGAGGCTACGGTAGCTGAGGTGTACCTGTATTGTTTCTTGTCCACCATCTGATCATGGATGACATGATGTCTGTGTGCAAATGTCCCTCTCTCCACATCTTGTCCTGACAGTCTGCCAACAATCATAGTCACTATGGAGTAGCTATAGTGGCCATGACCACCTACCTCACATGATAGCCTTCCTCCAATAATGAGCCTATAGCAAATGCCTCTCCCATTGCCCAGTCAGCAATTCCTTTATCCAGCATGTCAGCACGACCAGCCAGAACACGCTTCAGAGCTACACACACACAATGGCACACACACACACACACACACACACACACACACAATGGCACGCACGCACGCACGCACGCACGCACACACACACACACACACACACACCCACTCGCACACACCCACACACACACACACACACACACACACACACACACACACACACAATGGCTTACACCAGTAGAGCCATGATTGCATTACCTGAGTGGATGTTTAGCTCTGGTGGTACACTGGAGAACACAGCTCCAATGTGTTCCAGTCTCTTTATCTCCACTCCAGTCTGTGGCAAGCTCTTGTTACTGAAGTCAGGTCCACCATTCAAGGGGAAGAAGTCTAACAATACAATATAGACAATGTCACACACACACACACACACACAAACACTGTAGCCTCACCCTCCCAAGGTGAGTCCAGCCATTGTCCTTTAGCTAGTTCAACATCTTTAGACTTCTCATAAGCTCTCTTGCAGACATCATCATAAGTCTGTCTCTCACTCTTGTAATCCACCTCTGAAACCACACCCTCTTTAATGAGCTTGCCTGCATACTGTTCCACTACCGGAGGATGCTTCTTAATAGTCTGGTACATGAGAGGCTGTGATGGTTATATAGGGATAGTTATATATGGACACTCAGTGTAGCTGTGTGAGCATAGGCTCACGATGGTTGTATAGGGATAGTTATATATGGACACTCAGTGTAGCTGTGTGAGCATAGGCTCACGATGGTTATATAGGGATAGTTATATATGGACACTCAGTGTAGCTGTGTGAGCATAGGCTCACGATGGTTGTATAGGGATAGTTATATATGGACACTCAGTGTACCTGTGTGAGCATAGGCTCACGATGGTTATATAGGGATAGTTATATATGGACACTCAGTGTAGCTGTGTGAGCATAGGCTCACGATGGTTGTATAGGGATAGTTATATATGGACACTCAGTGTACCTGTGTGAGCACAGGATCACGATGGTTATACAGGGATAGTTATATATGGACACTCAGTGTACCTGTGTGAGCATAGGCTCATCCATCTCATTGTGTCCCTGTCTTCTATAACACACTAGGTCAATGACAACATCTTTGTGGAATGTATTTCTCCATTCAGCAGCAACTTTGCAAACATGCATTACAGCTTCCGGATTATCAGCATTCACGTGAAATATCGGAGCAGACACCACCTACACACACACACACAGTGCTTTAGGGGGGGGGGCACACACACACACACACACACACACAGTGCTTTAGGGGGGGGGCACACACACACACACACACACACACACACAGCGCTTTAGGGGGACACACGCATGCACGCACACACGCACACACACACACACACACACACACACAGTGCTTTAGGGGGGGCACACACACACACACACACAGCGCTTTAGGGGGGCACACACACACACACACACACACAGGCTTTAGGGGGGGGTACACACACACACACACAGAGCTTTAGGGGGGGGGGGGTACACACACACACAGTGCTTTAGGGGGGGGGGGAGGCACTTACATACCTTGGCTACATCAGTGCAGTATGGGGAAGATCTTGCTACACGTGGATCAGTAGTGAAACCAATCTGATTGTTGACTATGATGTGAATAGTGCCGTGAGTTGTGTAGTCAGGGAGGTCAGAAAGATGAAAGGTTTCATAGACCACGCCTTGTCCAGCGAAGGCAGCATCTCCGTGCAGTAATATACTCATGGCACTGTCACCTATATGAGTGTAGGGTACGAGTGTGGTAGGGGACTAGGCACGGACTAGGCACACAGGTAGTGTGATAGTGTGGTAGGGGGACTAGGCACACAGGTTGTGTGATTGTGTGGTAGGGGGACTAGGCACACAGGTAGTGTGATGGTGTGATAGGGGGACTAGGCACACAGGTAATGTGATGGTGTGGTAGGGGGACTAGGCACACAGGTAATGTGATGGTGTGATAGGGGGACTAGGCACACAGGTAATGTGATGGTGTGGTAGGGGGACTACATTGTAGGCACACAGGTAATGTGATGGTTAACCTGCTGTATCTCCTTTATAGAACTGCTCTGCACGTGTCTTGCCCTGTACGACAGGGTCCACAGCTGTGAGGGTAGTGAGGGGGCAGGTGTGAAAGTGGTGAGGGGCGAGTGTGAGGGTAGTGAGGGGGCGGGTGTGAGGGTAGTGTACCTTCAAGGTGTGAGGGATTAGCCACCACTGAGAGTTTGATCTTTTTTTGTGTGTAACGGTTGACTCTCTCCAATGAAGTACCGAGGTGATACTTGACATCTCCTGATCCCTACACACACACACACACACACACAGTACACCCACACAGTACACACACACACACACGCACACACAGTACACACACACACACACACACACACACACACACACAGTACACACACACACACACACACACACACGCACACACAGTACACACACACACACACACACACACACACAGTACACCCACACAGTACACACACACACACACACACACACAGTACACACAGTACACCCACACAGTACACACACACACACACACACACAGTACACACACACACCCACACAGTACACACACACACACACACACACACACACACACACACAGTACACACACACACACACACAGTACACCCACACAGTACACACACACACACACACACACACACACACACACACACACACAGTACACACACACACACACACACACACAGTACACCCACACAGTACACACACACACACACACACACACACACACACACACACAGTACACACACACACACACACACACACACACACACAGTACACACACACACAGTACACCCACACAGTACACACACACACACACACACACACAGACACACACACACACACACACAGTACACACACACACACACACACACAGTACACCCACACAGTACACACACACACACACACACACAGTACACACAGTACACCCACACAGCACACACACACACAGTACACACACACACCCACACAGTACACACACACACACACACACACACACACACACACACACAGTACACCCACACAGTACACACACACACACACACACACACACACACACAGTACACACACACACACACACACACACACACACAGTACACCCACACAGTACACACACACACACACACACACACACACACAGTACACACACACACACACACACACACACACACACACAGTACACCCACACAGTACACACACACACCCACACAGTACACACACACACACACACACACACACACACACACACACAGTACACACACACACACACACACACAGTACACACGTACCTCATCCACAGGCTCTAGCATTGGGTCAAATTGACACAAGATCTGCTCCAATGGTTTCCTCACAACATTGGCCAGTACATTCAGTCGCCCCCTACACACACAAGTACACAGCTTAGTTAGTGTGGTGGGGGGACTAGTAGTCTCTCTACCTGTGTGGCATTCCAATGACGTAGCTCTCCACTCCGTGTTCACTAGCAAGGTCAATGATGTACTTCATGGCTGGAATGAGCACCTCACAACCTTCCAGCCCAAACCTCTTCTCACTTGGCCATTTCAACTTCAAAAACTCTTCAAACCTGCAGCAATTAGTCAGGGGGGCACAAAACACATTCCCCCCCCCACACACACACACATTCCCCCCCACACACACACACACACATTCCCCCCCCACACACACACACACTACCTCTACACACACACACACACTACCTCTACACACACACACACACCGCCCACACATTAGCTTACAT
This sequence comes from Halichondria panicea, assembly GCF_963675165.1. Lineage (NCBI taxonomy): Eukaryota > Metazoa > Porifera > Demospongiae > Suberitida > Halichondriidae > Halichondria > Halichondria panicea. The sequence continues at coordinate 7,351,845 of NC_087383.1, forward strand.
GGTGGCTCGTACAAGTCTTGCTAACAGGATTCTTTTACTACGCTCATCCATACTCATGGCATTAGGGGCCTCAAACTTCTCCCTAATCCAGTCACCTGTGTGCGTGGGCGGTGTGTGTGTGTGTGTGTGTGTGTGTGTGTGTGGGGGGGGGATGGGCTACTCACACTTTGTCCTGTCATTAATGAACATGAACTCTACTCCGATGTTCTGACAATAAACTGTTTTGAGACGTGTGATAATATCCTTGAGTGAGAGTGCTGTTTCACTGCCTCCAATCTTGGTGGTCTTAGGTAGAGTGAACACCTACACACACACACACACACACACACACACACACACACACACACAGTGTACATATGTAACCAGTATATAACTAGAGTGTCACCTTGTCAAGGTTGAGGTTGCTATCGACGATGAGCTCTGGTGGTATGGGTGAATCCAGATCTGCCTCGTTGATGACTAGGGGGTCTAATCGCGCTATATTGTGGCCTCTGATTTGATATGCTCGAATGAGCGCTTGCACTGATAAATGGTCTTTAATATGGTCTGTATCCATGGAAACCTGGGGTCGTATGGATGGTGGTGCAGAGTAGGCGTGGCCAGGAGGTGCTCCAGCCGCAGCACGAGAGAAGAAGACATCCCAGGACTAATGGAAGCACACTCTCACACACACACACACACACACACACACACACACACACACTGGGTAGAGACTTACTTTATGCACAGAACTCTTGTCTTGCTGCCAACTCTCATACATACTCTCCACATAAGTGCCAGAGGAACCGCTTAGAAATGGCTCAGCTGTACACACACACTGTAATAAATACATGTACACAGACACAAGTTACCAGCGCCATTGCTCCGCTGTCTGACTCTCGCTCTACAAGACCTGAACACAGACCCTCCACACACACGAAGCATCTTGACCAGTACAGTAACAGCTAGCTAGCCACGCCCACTTTAGTAGGCCCCCCTACTACCAGCCCCGCCCACAAATAACTTACTGATGCAGCCCAGATAACAGTAGTGACCAACCTCCTCTATGCAGCGCAGCCCGGGCCAGAGAGTGAGGCTATGCCTATGGCTGCCTACCTCGTGGTACACAAATGAGTTGTCGCGCATGTCATGATAGAGCACATGTCATTTGCACAAGACAAAGAGAGAGCAACCAGCCTGAGACGACTGTCCTTTTGGGTGAGCGCTACTGATAGCTTGATATAGCTATTGGATATTTTTTAGCAAGATGGTAGAGTTGGATATTAATAGTGACAGCCTTGTGTTAAAGTAGCTCTGTGTATACTGTCCTTATATTGTTCTCTCATGTCTTACTCACAGATAACTACTCAACGCTGCACAGCACAGCATTCAATCACTCTCATAATTTTATTGTCATTTCATCTTTTATGGGGGACGCCCCACTCTTATTATTTTTATCACTGAATGGCTGCTGACGTACGTATATATAAGAGCACTACAAGATACGACAGGAAAGGGTCAGTATAATAATTATGTATTGTCCCATGCATAGTGATGTAGTGTACTATCTGTTACTTCCTTTGGTATTCAGCCCCTTTAATAAGCACAGGATTATATAGATCTCCAAGCCATTAGTATTAATGATTCATTGGATACTGAATTTATATGGATGTATGGATGGGGCTATGCCGCAACATAGAATGCTGGCTTTCTGATCGAGGAGGAGATGATCTATTATTGGCTATTGGCTCCGGGGATGGAGTGGATCTACCTCTGAGAGACAAAGGGCCAGTTACTGTATCATGTATGAATATTCTGTTGCTTGTACATATTTTCGTAACATTATCAGTAATTGACTCTAGAGTAGCATATTGTGCTCCCCTTTCTTCATCACTCAATCTGCAGGCAGTGTATGTGATTTTCTGACAGGGAAGGCTACTCGGGAGTCGGCCACACAAGGTATAGTCTAATAATTATTGTACAGTACTTCGATGATCTTCTCTGTTTTGGGTCAGATGCAATTGCCTATAGCCAGTTAAAACATCTCTTCTACTCTTGGCTTAAGAAATTGTATTTTATTATTGTACCAGCATTAGGTAGTTAACTCCACTTATGCATTGACCTCTACTACCGTGTAGCAGGAAAGTTCGTTATTTGAGAAATGTTGTATAGTTGTTCACATTTCAATGCCAAGAAACCATAGCTTTGCATGGTGTGTCTTCCATTTATTATTACATGAAGTGTGAAGTGTGTTGTAAGTTTGTACAGAGAGGACTCCCATGGTGGCAATGATCTGATGATGGCTCCACTGCTCTGATGGACCAATGCAGGAGAAGTTATTCTGTATAATTATTACACTAAATTAATGTATGCCACTGTTTGGATCGGTTTCTGTTCTGCTCAGCTTCTTCCTCCAACTTGCTTACGCAGGCTAAGCTTATTCTTAGTTCATTCTTAGTTCATTCTATAGTCTAGTATTATTGTCGGTTTGGTTGTTTTATGTTTTTCACCTGGTCATACGGAATCACTTCATTAATTTGTGCAGACCACACCTCTATCCACACATTGTACCTGCACATCCTGTATATATGGGGCCAGTACACCCCCACTCACTGTACTGATATGTGGTCACACCCCCATACATGGTAACCCTCTTGACCACACCTCCACTGATGCATTGTGTCGTACATGCTGTGTTTTTGTGTACAGTACACACATCATCCGTGTCTTTATCCCCACACCTAGTCGGAGGGAGCAGCAAGTTCTACTAAGAGCCAGCATCACCAACTAACCAACACACTACAAGACCTACCTACTACCAGCTAGGACAGCACACCACCCGGGACTTAATACGCCTTTGTATTACGATCATGATACAATTTGCTGCCCTCCCTCGCCCATGGATTGAATGATTATGGACACTCACAGGACAACTAAGAGACTGACACACAATAATAGACACCAAAGGTCCAGTTACTGTATCATGTACGAATAGTCTGTTGCTTGTACATTTCGCAACATTATCAGTAATTGACTGTAGAGTAGCATCTTGAGCTCCCCTTTCTTCATCACTCAATCTGCAGGCAGTGTATATGATTTTCTGACAGGAAAGGCTACTCTAAACAGAGGGAGTCGGCCACACAAGGTATAGTCTAATAATTATTGTACGGTACCTTCTCTGTTTTGGGTCAGATGCAATTGACTAGCCAGTTTAAAACATTTCTTCTACTCTTGGCTTAAGAAATTGTATTTTATTATTGTACCAGCATTAGGTAGTTAACTCCACTTATGCATTGACCTCTACTTCTACTACTGTGTAGCGTGAAAGTTCGTTATTTGAGCCCTCGAGAAATGTTGTATAGTTGTTCACATTTCAATGCCAGGAAACCATAGCTTTGCATGGTGCGTGGGAGTTTCTTCCATTTGTATTACATGAAGTGTGTTGTAAGTTTGTATAGAGAGGACTCCCATGGTGGCAATGATCTGATGATGGCTCCACTGCTCTGATGGACCAATGCAGGAGAAGTTATTCTGTATAATTATTACACTAAATTAATGTATGCCACTGTTTGGATCAGTTTCTGTTCTGCTCAGCTTCTTCCTCCAACTTGCTTACGCAGGCTAAGCTTATTCTTAATTAGTTCATTCTTAGTTCATTCTATAGTCTAGTATATTGTCGGTTTGGTTGTTTTATGTTTTTCACCTGGTCATACGGAATCACTTCATTAATTTTTATACAGTGCAGACCACACCTCTATCCACACATTGTACCTGCACATCCTGTATATATGGGGCCACACCCCCACTCACTGTACTGATATGTGGTCACACCCCCATACATGGTAACCCTCTTGACCACACCTCCACCCATGCATTGTGTCGTACATGCTGTGTTTTTATGTACAGTACAGTACACACATCATCCGTGTCTTTATCCCCACACCTAGTCGGAGGGAGCAGCAAGTTCTACTAAGAGCCAGCATCACCAACTAACCAACACACTACAAGACCTACCTACTACCAGCTAGGACAGCACACCACCCGGGACAGACTCTACTATACCATGTAATATGCCTTTGTATTACGATCATGATACAATTTGCTGCCCTCCCTCGCCCATGGATTGAATAATTATGGACACTCGCAGGACAACTAAGAGACTGACACACAATAATAGACTGTTGCTTGTACATTTCGTAACATTATCAGTAATTGACTGTAGAGGAGCATCTTAATTTAGCTCCCCTTTCTTCATCACTCAATCTGCAGGCAGTGTATGTAATTTTCTGACAGGAAAGGCTACTCTAAACAGAGGGAGTCGGCCACACAAGGTATAGTCTAATAATTATTGTACGGTACTTAGATGATCTTCTCTGTTTTGGGTCAGATGCAATTGCCTTCAATCACTAGCCAGTTTAAAACATTTCTTCTACTCAAGAAATTGTATTTTATTATTGTACCAGCATTAGGTAGTTAACTCCACTTATGCATTGACCTCTACTACTGTGTAGCGGGAAAGTTCATTATTTGAGCCCTCGAGAAATGTTGTATAGTTGTTCACATTTCAATGCCAGGAAACCATAGCTTTGCATGGTGCGTGGGAATGTCTTCCATTTTTATTACATGAAGTGTGAAGTGTGTTGTAAGTTTGTATAGAGAGGACTCCCATGGTGGCAATGATCTGATGATGGCTCCACTGCTCTGATGGACCAATGCAGGAGAAGTTATTCTGTATAATTATTACACTAAATTAATGTATGCCACTGTTTGGATCGGTTTCTGTTCTGCTCAGCTTCTTCCTCCAACTTGCTTACGCAGGCTAAGCTTATTCTTAATTAGTTCATTCTTAGTTCATTCTATAGTCTAGTATATTGTCGGTTTGGTTGTTTTATGTTTTTCACCTGGTCATACGGAATCACTTCATTAATTTTTATACAGTGCAGACCACACCTCTATCCACACATTGTATCTGCACATCCTGTATATATGGGGCCACACCCCCACTCACTGTACTGATATGTGGTCACACCCCCATACATGGTAACACTCTTGACCACACCCCAATCCTATGCTGTGTTTTTGTGTACAGTACACACATCATCCGTGTCTTTATCCCCACACCTAGTCGGAGGGAGCAGCAAGTTCTACTAAGAGCCAGCATCACCCACTAACCAACACTCTACAAGACCTACCTACTACCAGCTAGGACAGCACACCACCCGGGACAGACTCTACTATACCCATGTAATACGCCTTTGTATTACGATCATGATACAATTTGCTGCCCTCCCTCGCCAATGGATTGAATAATTATGGACACTCGCAGGACAACTAAGAGACTGACACACAATAATAGACACCAAAGGTCCAGTTACTGTATCATGTACGAATATTCTGTTGCTTGTACATTTCGTAACATTATCAGTAATTGACTGTAGAGTAGCATCTTGAGCTCCCCTTTCTTCATCACTCAATCTGCAGGCAGTGTATGTGATTTTCTGACAGGAAAGGCTACTCTAAACAAAGGGAGTCGGCCACACAAGGTATAGTCTAATAATTATTGTACGGTACCTTCTCTGTTTTGGGTCAGATGCAATTGACTAGCCAGTTTAAAACATTTCTTCTACTCTTGGCTTAAGAAATTGTATTTTATTATTGTACCAGCATTAGGTAGTTAACTCCACTTATGCATTGACCTCTACTACTGTGTAGCGGGAAAGTTCATTATTTGAGCCCTCGAGAAATGTTGTATAGTTGTTCACATTTCAATGCCAGGAAACCTTAGCTTTGCATGGTGCGTGGGAGTGTCTTCCATTTTTATTACATGAAGTGTGAAGTGTGTTGTAAGTTTGTATAGAGAGGACTCCCATGGTGGCAATGATCTGATGATGGCTCCACTGCTCTGATGGACCAATGCAGGAGAAGTTATTCTGTATAATTATTACACTAAATTAATGTATGCCACTGTTTGGATCGGTTTCTGTTCTGCTCAGCTTCTTCCTCCAACTTGCTTACGCAGGCTAAGCTTATTCTTAGTTCATTCTTAGTTCATTCTATAGTCTAGTATATTGTCGGTTTGGTTGTTTTATGTTTTTCACCTGGTCATACGGAATCACTTCATTATTATCAGTGCAGACCACACCTCTATCCACACATTGTACCTGCACATCCTGTATATATGGGGCCACACCCCCACTCACTGTACTGATATGTGGTCACACCCCCATACATGGTAACCCTCTTGACCACACCTCCACTCATGCATTGTGTCGTACATGCTGTGTTTTTGTGTACAGTACACACATCATCCGTGTCTTTATCCCCACACCTAGTCGGAGGGACAGCAAGTTCTACTAAGAGCCAGCATCACCAACTAACCAACACTACAAGACCTACCTACTACCAGCTAGGACAGCACACCACCCGGGACAGACTCTACTATACCTGTAATACGCCTTTTTATTACGATCATGATACAATTTGCTGCCCTCCCTTGCCCATGGATTGAATAATTATGGACACTCGCAGGACAACTAAGAGACTGACACACAATAATAGACACCTAACTGCATTTTTGCCATTAATATAATAAAAATAATTTTGCCATTAATTAATCATTAATTATAGCGGAATCATGCATGCCTGCATGATAGTAGTCTCATGAATGAGTCGTCCTTTGTCCCACATGCATGCCTGCATATGATATAGTAGTCTCATGAATGAGTCGCCCTTTGTCCCAAAGAATAGCCCCGCCCACTTACTATGAGTGCTGCGCTTTAAATATGCTTGTAGCTGTGTACGTGTATGGCAGCATGATGGCTACTCTATCCTGCAACGGAGGGAGTACCACCATACAATGGACCAACCAACCACTCCATCATCCTGCCACTTGAACAGGAGGAGAGAGTGCTACCTATTCCAGTGGGTAAGTTACTGTGTGTTAATATTATTATTAAATAGCTTTGAGCTTGTGTGCATGGATTATCTTTGTATCTAGGTTAGTACTGATTAGAGCGTTGTACAGTTGGGATCATGCCTCAGGGTGATGTAGAGCCTGTGCTAGGCCCTGCCTTAGGGACTAGCTGTGACTCTGTTGACCTGTTGTATGATCAGCAAGTCGAGCGTCTTGAGCGATCCTTACCTTTGGGAAAACTTGACAGTATAGCCTCTGTTCGATTTCTAGATTCCTTGTTTTTGGGATTCTGCCATCGCGTTGCGGTATCGGTAGCCCTGAAGGCATGGGATTTAGAAATCGGAACAGAGCAATACTGCCCAGTGGGGGCGCAATGATACTTAATGGTGATTGGATTGGACAGGAATGAGGCAGAATAGCTACGTTGTCATGACCCGATCGTACCGAGCATGCCACATGTCCTGGCACAGGTTCTATGTTGTTCTGAGACATGATACCTAACTGTTTACTGTTTACCTTGTTCTGTACTCTCTAGGGGTGTACAGTAATTAGGGTGGTACAACCACCAAGGCGAGTGTATGCTGTGTGGTGTATGGGTGACTATTCTATCCCTCTCTCTCTCTTCATGTGCAACGGAGGGAGTACCACCATAGAATGGACCAACCAACCACTCCATCATCCTGCCACTTGAACAGGAGGAGACCTCCTACCTATTCCAGTGGGTAAGTTACTGTGTGTTAATTATAAAATAACTTTGAGCTTGTGTGCATGGCAGGTGGCCCATTATCTTTGTATCTAGGTTAGTACTGATTAGAGCTTTGTACAGTTGGGATCATGCCTCAGAGTGATGTAGAGCCTGTGCTAGGCCCTGCCTTAGGGACTAGCTGTGACCCTGTTGACCTGTTGTATGATCAGCAAGTCGAGCGTCTTGAGCGATCCTTACCTTTGGGAAAACTTGACAGTATAGCCTCTGTTCGATTTCTAGATTCCTTGCTTTTGGGATCCTGCCATCGCGTTGCGGTATCGGTAGCCCTGAAGGCATGGGATTTAGAAATCGGAACAGAGCAATACTGCCCAGTGGGGGCGCAATGACACTTACTGGTGATTGGACAGGAATGATGCAGAATAGCTACGTTGTCATGACCCGATCGTACCGAGCATGCCACATGTCCTGGCACAGATTCTATGTTGTTCTGAGACATGATACCTAACTGTTCACTGTTTACCTTGTTCTGTACTCTCTAGGGGTGTACAGTAATTAGGGTGTATGCTGTGCTTATGCTTGTAGCTGTGTGGTGTATGGGTGACTATTCTATCCCTCTCTCTCTCTCTCTTCATGTGCAACGGAGGGAGTACCACCATAGAATGGACCAACCAACCACTCCTGCCACTTGAACAGGAGGAGACCTCCATTGAGTGCTACCTATTCCAGTGGGTAAGTTACTGTGTGTTAATTATAAAATAACTTTGAGCTTGTGTGCATGGCAGGTGGCTTTGTATCTAGGTTAGTACTGATTAGAGCTTGCCTCAGGGTGATGTAGAGCCTGTGCTAGGCCCTGCCTTAGGGACTAGCTGTGATCCTGTTGACCTGTTGTATGATCAGCAAGTCGAGCGTCTTGAGCGATCCTTACCTTTGGGAAAACTTGACAGTATAGCCTCTGTTCGATTTCTAGATTCCTTGTTTTTGGGATTCTGCCATCGCGTTGCGGTATCGGTAGCCCTGAAGGCATGGGATTTAGAAATCGGAACAGAGCAATACTGCCCAGTGGGGGCGCAAAGATACTTAATGGTGATTGGATTGGACAGGAATGAGGCAGAATAGCTACGTTGTCATGACCCGATCGTACCGAGCATGCCACATGTCCTGGCACAGGTTCTATGTTGTTCTGAGACATGATACCTAACTGTTTACTGTTTACCTTGTTCTGTACTCTCTAGGGGTGTACAGTAATTAGGGTGGTACAACCACCAAGGCGAGTGTATGCTGTGTGGTGTATGGGTGACTATTCTATCCCTCTCTCTCTCTTCATGTGCAACGGAGGGAGTACCACCATAGAATGGACCAACCAACCACTCCATCATCCTGCCACTTGAACAGGAGGAGACCTCCTACCTATTCCAGTGGGTAAGTTACTGTGTGTTAATTATAAAATAACTTTGAGCTTGTGTGCATGGCAGGTGGCCCATTATCTTTGTATCTAGGTTAGTACTGATTAGAGCTTTGTACAGTTGGGATCATGCCTCAGAGTGATGTAGAGCCTGTGCTAGGCCCTGCCTTAGGGACTAGCTGTGACCCTGTTGACCTGTTGTATGATCAGCAAGTCGAGCGTCTTGAGCGATCCTTACCTTTGGGAAAACTTGACAGTATAGCCTCTGTTCGATTTCTAGATTCCTTGCTTTTGGGATCCTGCCATCGCGTTGCGGTATCGGTAGCCCTGAAGGCATGGGATTTAGAAATCGGAACAGAGCAATACTGCCCAGTGGGGGCGCAATGACACTTACTGGTGATTGGACAGGAATGATGCAGAATAGCTACGTTGTCATGACCCGATCGTACCGAGCATGCCACATGTCCTGGCACAGATTCTATGTTGTTCTGAGACATGATACCTAACTGTTCACTGTTTACCTTGTTCTGTACTCTCTAGGGGTGTACAGTAATTAGGGTGTATGCTGTGCTTATGCTTGTAGCTGTGTGGTGTATGGGTGACTATTCTATCCCTCTCTCTCTCTCTCTTCATGTGCAACGGAGGGAGTACCACCATAGAATGGACCAACCAACCACTCCTGCCACTTGAACAGGAGGAGACCTCCATTGAGTGCTACCTATTCCAGTGGGTAAGTTACTGTGTGTTAATTATAAAATAACTTTGAGCTTGTGTGCATGGCAGGTGGCTTTGTATCTAGGTTAGTACTGATTAGAGCTTGCCTCAGGGTGATGTAGAGCCTGTGCTAGGCCCTGCCTTAGGGACTAGCTGTGATCCTGTTGACCTGTTGTATGATCAGCAAGTCGAGCGTCTTGAGCGATCCTTACCTTTGGGAAAACTTGACAGTATAGCCTCTGTTCGATTTCTAGATTCCTTGCTTTTGGGATCCTGCCATCGCGTTGCAGTATCGGTAGCCCTGAAGGCATGGGATTTAGAAATCGGAACAGAGCAATACTGCCCAGTGGGGGTGCAATGACACTTACTGGTGATTGGACAGGAATGATACAGGATAGCTACGTTGTCATGACCCGATCGTACCGAGCATGCCACATGTCCTGGCACAGGTTCTATGTTGTTCTGAGACATGATACCTAACTGTTCACTGTTTACCTTGTTCTGTACTCTCTAGGGGTGTACAGTGATTAGGGTGGTACGAGTGCTTATGCTTGTAGCTGTGTGGTGTATGGGTGACTATTCTATCCCTCTCTCTCTCTTCATGTGCAACGGAGGTAGTACCACCATAGAATGGACCAACCAACCACTCCATCATCCTGCCACTTGAACAGGAGGAGACCTCCTACCTATTCCAGTGGGTAAGTTACTGTGTGTTAATTATAAAATAATGGCAGGTGGCCCATTATCTTTGTATCTAGGTTAGTACTGATTAGAGCTTTGTACAGTTGGGATCATGCCTCAGGGTGATGTAGAGCCTGTGCTAGGCCCTGCCTTAGGGACTAGCTGTGACCCTGTTGACCTGTTGTATGATCAGCAAGTCGAGCGTCTTGAGCGATCCTTACCTTTGGGAAAACTTGACAGTATAGCGTCTGTTTGATTTCTAGATTCCTTGCTTTTGGGATCCTGCCATCGCGTTGCGGTATCGGTAGCCCTGAAGGCAGGGGATTTAGAAATCGGAACAGAGCAATACTGCCCAGTGGGGGCGCAATGACACTTACTGGTGATTGGACAGGAATGAAACAGAATAGCTACGTTGTCATGACCCGATCGTACCGAGCATGCCACATGTCCTGGCACAGGATTTATATTGTTCTGAGACATGATACCTAACTGTTTACTGTTTACCTTGTTCTGTACTGGTGTACAGTAATTAGGGTGGTACGAGTGTATGCTGTGCTTATGCTTGTAGCTGTGTGGTGTATGGGTGACTATTCTATCCCTCTCTCTCTCTCTTCATGTGCAACGGAGGGAGTACCACATAGAATGGACCAACCAACCACTCCATCATCCTGCCACTTGAACAGGAGGAGACCTCCATTGACTATTCCAGTGGGTAAGGTTAATTATAAAATAACTTTGAGCTTGTGTGCATGGCAGGTGGCCCATTATCTTTGTATCTAGGTTTGTATCTAGGTTAGTACTGATTAGAGCTTTGTACAGTTGGGATCATGCCTCAGGGTGATGTAGAGCCTGTGCTAGGCCCTGCCTTAGGGACTAGCTGTGACCCTGTTGACCTGTTGTATGATCAGCAAGTCAAGCGTCTTGAGCGATCCTTACCTTTG